>NC_140125.1:31498311-31662311 GCF_964035555.1 Netta rufina | reverse complement strand
TCCTTATCGCTAATAGAAATAACCTGACAAGGGGCTTAGTGGTTAGAGTTGACCTAATGAATTAAATACAAAAGGCATCTAAGGCTCATATTTCTGCTAGTCATTCTGTGAGGAAAATTAGTACAGAGCCTGTTAAAATAAGATCAATAAACTTAAATAAAAGAAAAAATAAAATGACCTAAAAGGCAAAATTGCCGTCATAGATTTTCATCTGTCTAATCACGACAGATAAAGAATATAGCAATCAGAAACACTTTGCTTGACATTAATGTTGCTTAAATTTGCTTTTCTGAGATATCTTCTTTATGCCAGACTTTTCAAAATCTAGCGCCATGACCTCCGACTGCAGTATTTACTTTGGCTGCATATAAACTATCACGTATAAATGCCAGGATCCGGATCCTCACTCCCTATTCAGGTCAAGGACCGGGCTGAAAGTTTTGGCTTCAATTTGGTTACATGACTACATTGCTGTCATCATGGTTTCCCCTAGCCAGCAGCTAAGCACCACACAGCCGTTCACACAGCCGTTCGTTCGCTCAAGGCTTGTTGAAACTGTGCCAGGGGGAACAATGGCAAGGCCGGGGAATAAGGCAATGGGGCTGAAGTGCATCTACACCAATGCACGCAGCATGGGTAACAAACAGGAGGAGCTGGAAGCCATCGTGCGGCAGGCAGGCTACGACTTGGTTGCCATCACGGAGACGTGGTGGGACCAGTCTCATGACTGGAGTGCTGCAATGCCTGGCTATAAGCTCTTTAGAAGGGACAGGCAGCATAGAAGGGGTGGTGGTGTGGCTCTCTATATTAGAGAGTCTTTCGATGTTGTCGAACTCGATGCTGGGAATGACAAGGTCGAGTCCCTTTGGGTTAGGATCGGCAGGGACAACAAGGCTAATGTCCTGGTCGGGTTCTGCTATAGACCGCCGAACCAGGATGAGGAGACGGATGAGGAATTCTACAGGCGGCTGGCAGAAGTTGCAAAATCATCAGCTCTTGTACTCGTGGGGGACTTCAACTTCCCTGACATATCCTGGAAGCACAACACAGCCCAGAGAAAGCAGTCTATGAGGTTTCTGGAGAGTGTGGAAGATAGCTTCCTGACGCAGCTGGTTAGTGAACCTACCAGGGGTGGTGCCCCGCTAGACCTTCTCTTCACGGAGAAGGACTGGTGGAGGACGTGATTGTCGGGAGCTGTCTTGGGCAGAGTGACCACGCAATGGTGGAGTTCACTATTCTTGGCGAGGCCAGGAAGGGGACCAGTAAAACCGCTGTATTGGACTTCCGGAGGGCTGACTTTGAGCTGTTCAGGGTACTGGTTGGTAGAGTCCCTTGGGAGGCGGTTCTGAAGGGCAGAGGGGTCCAGGAAGGCTGGGCGCTCTTCAAGAGGGAAGTCTTAATGGCGCAGGAACGGTCTGTCCCCACGTGCCCAAAGACGAGCCAGCAGGGAAGAAGACCAGCCTGGCTGAACAGAGAGTTGTGATTTGGGCTTAGGAGAAAAAAGAGGGTCTTTAATCTTTGGAAAAGAGGGCAGGCCACTAGGGAGGACTATAAGGATGTTGTGAGACTGTGCAGGGACAAAATTAGGAAGGCCAAAGCTCATCTGGAGCTCAATCTGGCTACTGCCGTTAAAGATAACAAAAAATCTTTTTACAAATACATCAGCGCAAAACGGAGGACTAAGGAGAATCTCCATCCTTTACTGGATGCGGGGGGAAACCTAGTTACAAAAGATGAGGAAAAGGCGGAGGTGCTCAATGCCTTCTTTGCCTCAGTCTTTAGTGGCAATACCGGTTGTTCTCCGGATACCCAGTACCCTGAGCTGGTGGAAGGGGATGGGGAGCAGGATGTGGCTCTCGCTATCCGCGAAGAAATGGTTGGCGACCTGGTACGGCACGTGGATGTGCGCAAGTCAATGGGGCTGGATGGGATCCACCCAAGGATACTGAGGGAACTGGCAGAGGAGCTGGCCAAGCCACTTTCCATCATTTATCAGCAGTCCTGGCGATCGGGGGAGGTCCCAGTTGACTGGTGGCTAGCAAATGTGACGCCCATCTACAAGAAGGGCCGGAGGGCAGACCCGAGGAACTATAGGCCTGTCAGTTTGACCTCAGTGCCAGGGAAGCACATGGAGCAGATTGTCTTGAGAGTCATCATGCAGCAATTGCAGGGCAAGCAGGCGATCAGGCCCAGTCAGCATGGGTTTATGAAAGGCAGGTCATGCCTGACGAACCTGATCTCCTTCTATGACAAAGTGACGCGCTTGGTGGATGAAGGAAAGGCTGTGGATGTGGTCTACCTTGACTTCAGCAAGGCTTTTGACACCGTCTCCCACAGCATTCTCCTCAAGAAACTGGCTGCTCTTGGCTTGGACTGGTGCACGCTTCATTGGGTTAGAAACTGGCTGGATAGCCGGGCCCAAAGAGTCGTGGTGAATGGAGCCAAGTCCAGTTGGAGGCCAGTCACTAGTGGCGTCCCCCAGGGCTCGGTGCTGGGGCCGGTCCTCTTTAATATCTTTATCAATGATCTGGACGAGGGCATCGAGTGCACCCTCAGTAAGTTTGCAGATGACACCAAGTTAGGTGCGTGTGTCGATCTGCTCGAGGGTAGGAAAGCTCTGCAGGAGGATCTGGATAGGCTGCACCGATGGGCTGAGGTCAACTGCATGAAGTTCAACAAGGCCAAGTGCCGGGTCCTGCACCTGGGATGCAATAACCCCAAGCAGAGCTACAGGCTGGGAGATGAGTGATTGGAAAGCTGCCTGGCGGAGAAGGACCTGGGAGTGATGGTTGATAGTCGGCTGAATATGAGCCAGCAGTGTGCTCAGGTGGCCAAGAAGGCCAACAGCATCCTGGCTGAACTTCTGAAGGAAGAACTTCTTTACCGAAAGGGTTGTTAGACATTGGAACAGGCTGCCCAGGGAAGTGGTGGAGTAACCATTCCTGGAGGCCTTTAAAAGACGTTTAGATGTAGAGCTTAGGGATATGGTTTAGTGGAGGACTGTTAGTGTTAGGTCAGAGGTTGGACTTGATGATCTTGAGGTCTCTTCCAACCTAGAAATTCTGTGATTCTGTGTTCATCCTAATCCACAACTTAGCACCCTACCAGCTCCTAGGAGGAAAATTAACTCTATCCTAGCTGAAACCAGGACAGCTGTTTACTGGCAGGTCACGGGGAGAAGATTGGCTGGCTTGGGGGAGCTTCCGTACACATGGCTTTTAGGCTGCAGCCAGCGTGTTCCTCTAGATCTGGAAGTTTGAAGATGGCTGAGTGGTTGGAAAGCTGCCTGGCAGAGAAGGACCTGGGAGTATTGGTGGATAGTCGGCTGAATATGAGCCAGCCCACTCAGGTTCTCAGGTGGCCAAGAAGGCCAACGGCATCCTGGCTCGCATAAGAAGCAGTGTGGCCAGCAGGGCTAGGGAGGTGATTGTCCCCCTGTACTCGGCTCTGGTGAGGCCGCACCTCGAGTAATGTGTTCAGTTTTGGGCCCCTCGCTACAAGAAGGACATCGTGTTGCTTGAGCGGGTCCAGAGAAGGGCGACAAAGCTGGTGAGGGGCCTGGAGAACAAGTCCTACGAGGAGCGGCTGAGGGAGCTGGGCTTGTTCAGCCTGGAGAAGAGGAGGCTCAGGGGCGACCTTATCGCTCTCTATAGGTACCTTAAAGGAAGCTGTAGCGAGGTGGGGGTTGGTCTATTTTCCCATGTGCCTGGTGACCGGATGAGGAGAAATGGCCTAAAGTTGTGCCAGGGGAGGTTTAGGTTGGATATTAGTGTTATATATGGAGTGGTAATTCATGTCGAGAAAATGGTTGATATTAATAAAGAAGGGGGAGATTTGGGAATGGGGCTATGGGGGTTGGAGAGCCCCGTGGCTGAGATAACATTAGACTCTTAACGACGAGGCCATCAGGAATATAAAAGAGTTTAGAGGGAACAAAGAAGGGTGATTCAGGAGACTCCATGCAGTCTCCGGTTTCTTGTTCTCCAGCTGGTTCTCTTGTTTTCCAGCCGTTAAGGCATGGATGTTTCTGGGTGTTTGCTGTTGTTGTTACATTCCAAGTTGTTTGAGCAATGAAAAGTTGTTTTGAAAAGAACTGCTGTGGAGAGAAGGATATAAGAGCGGAGCCTGCCCTCAAGATTAAAAAAAGGCAACACGATGAAGTTACATCAATAAAGAAGCAGGAAAAGGAAGTGAAGAGGAACAGGCTGGCAGAATGGAGACCAGGACGGGAACAGGCATTTTGATTGCCTTATGAAGATAGGTTCGGCCAGACTCAGCAAACTGCTCAGAGAAGCTCGTACAGAAAGTCGCTGGGAATAGGTGCACTGGAGCTGGAGAGAAGCTCGAGCTGAGAGAAGCGGACCTGTGCACACAACTGCCTCTTGCTGGTAAGCAGTTGCACATTATGGGGAATCATACGTCCTTAGGAACAAAGGCTGTCCTGGTAACCTTACAGCTCATTCTCCTTATTAACAATCGGACAGTATATTAGCCTGAAATATGGGACCAAACTGAGGTCAAGGTGTGGGACTCTGCAACTAAAAATGGCAAGGTTGCAGTGGGATTGCTCGGCACCTGGTGAGCAATCTCTGAGGCATTAAAGAGCCCTCTGTAGCCACAGTCAGAAACGTGTGGTTTGCCAGACAGTGAGGGAGCTGCGGGCTCCTTTACTGATCCGACTGCTACGCCATGGGCCCCTCTGCTGCTACAGCCATCGAAGGCTTTTGCTGTTCCGCCCCCTGGTGACCTGAACGTGCCTTTTGACCCAGGCCTATTGGCCTTCACAAGGAGATGGATATGCTTTTCTTCGGTCTGGGAAGAACGGGATACATAAGGCCTGAAGACCAAGTTGCTTGACAACTTAAAGCGAGACATGTTGTTCAAAGGGAATGGAAAATGGAGACTTGTATGTAATCAAGAAAACGAGTCGAAAATGGAGACTGTTGAGTCGTGGAACTTGGAGGATTGTTTGTTACCTTTCCTGATTGTATGTGTGTATAGGCATACTAGCGTTTAGTATGTAAAGCAGCGTTCTGTATGTTTAGAATGTTTGATGTTCGTGTGTGCGTGTTGGTGGAGCATAGACTGCCTGCATATCCAGCACTGTTTACTTGCCTTTTATACCTTTTATAGCTTTTATACCTTTTATAAATATTTGTTTTATAAATATTACAAAATTCAGATTGAGTTGAGACCTCATTTATAACATTAGGAAGAACTTCTTTACTGAGAGGGCTGCTAGGCATTGGAAGGGGCTGCCCAGGGAAGTGGTGGAGTCACCATCCCTGGAGGTCTTTAAAAGACGTTTAGATGTAGAGCTGCGTGATACGGTTTAGTGGGGACTGGTTAGTGTTAGGTCAGAGGTTGGACTGGGTGATCTTGGAGGTCTCTTCCAACCAGGTGATTCCGTGATTCATCACCATGAAGCACCATTAGATCGTGAGTGACCGCGCGCGCGTGGCTCCCCTCATTGCCGGTGCCCGTTAGGGTCAGCGGGCAGCTCCCTCACGGGGGGGCTGTGAGGGGAGCAGACCCCGCCCAAGGCCACGCCCCTCGCAGCGCCCGCTGGGGGTGGGCGGGGCTGAGCCTTGCGCATGCGCGCGGCGGTGGCGGCGCGGCGGTTTCCGTGAGGCCGAAAGGAGCCGAGGCGGGCGGGGACCGGGCCCGGCGGTGCGGGCGGGCGGGACGGGGCCGTGCTGGGTTGGGGCGGCCGCGGCTCCGTGTGAGCCCCCTGGCCGCGTGTGCTGCCTCCCGGGGTGCCCGCGCTTCGAGCAGCGCCCGCGTTTGCAGCCATGGAGGCGGAGCAGATGATGGAGGGGCAGCCGCAGGTATTGCGCGGGGAGGGGAGGGGCGGGGCGGGTGGGGCCGGCCCGTGCGCCCCGCGCGCCCCGCTGAGCCCCGCCGTGTCTTACAGGTGCCGGAAAACCCCCACGCCGAGTACGGCCTGACCGAAAACGTGGAGGTAAGGGGGGAGCGGGAGGCGGAATCCTGATCGCCAGTGAGGCTGCTGGAGCTCAACTTAAAGCGTCATGGCCCTCAGGGGGAGGTGGAAGCTGCGCCAGGAGGCGGCAGGTTCCTTCGTGGTAAATGCTGCCGAGGTAGTGCCTGAGCCTTTCCGTGAGGTTTCTGTAGGAGCTCTCCTGTGATGGTTGTCTGTTCCATAAACATGTGATGCCACAAAAAGCCAGACAGGCTTTTACGACAGGGAGGGGAGCAGGGGGAGTTGATGGCATTTCTAAGAAATTATCAAAGGGAGGAGTTCCTTTAGTCCTGCTGTAAATAAGGATGTTGGATCTGAATAGTTCAGGCTAGCTTTAATTACTTACCCTGAGAGTAGGCCCAATCCAGTGTGGCTGCTCCTGGTAGCCGCGTGGGTTAGGTGTTTATTTACTCTGTGATGTTTGTTTCTTGCTCACTAGGGAAATGCCTCCTGTCTTTCTCCATTATAACCTCATACCGTATGCTAAGATCATGCAGAAACTTTTTACACATCCTTTTTACTGATCTCCCTGAGAACTGTTTGCCTTGATACCTCAGTTTCCATTACCGAATTGTAACCTTATCCATTGGTTGCACTGGTTGTTGTGTTGAAAACATTTGGTTCACTGGCAGTGGTAGGGTGTCCTTTCTTGAGCTACAGTTACCAGTTTCAAGATAATTCAGTGGCTTTTGACCAAAAGACTTGGAAGCATTTTGTGTATCTTAAAGTATCCATCTGTGCTTCAATAGAGTGGGGTCTCTTCCATCAGACTACACCTACATTTCTGATGCTTTTAGCATTTGTGTTGGAAGTGCGTGTGTGCAGGAAATACTCGACTGGGACTGCTTATAGGAAACTTAGGACTTCCTAACACTTTCTCAAAATGTAAGAATTAAGCAGAAGGCTCCTCTGGTTTAGGTTTGTCCAAGGAAAACTGCACACTTAAAATCATTTCTTTACATCTTTTTTAAAACTTAAGTGAACTTGCTGAGAAATGTGTATTATTTGCACTTGTGCTTCAAAGTAGATCTTGCCACTGTTACCAATGTTCATTTACTTCTTACTCCTCCAGAGGATAGTAGAAAATGAAAAAATAAACGCAGAAAAAACATCAAAGCAGAAGGTGGATCTCCAGTCGTTACCCACGCGTGCCTACTTGGATCAGACGGTTGTACCGATCTTGCTACAGGGACTTGCTGTTCTTGCAAAAGAGAGGTAAGATTCTGAAGTCTTCCGTCTGTTCTTAGGAAGAAGGTAGGTCTCAGACTTATGCAGTATGTAACTTTTTCTGATCTCATACACCAGATATGGTCTTGTTAGCATCATGGTTGTAAGAGATGATTTACAACAGGTTCATAAATACTGTGGGTGAACACAGCAGGATGTGCTTCTCACTTAACAGAAGAGTTGTTCAGTGAATTTCTCATCTTCCAATGAGGTGTGCTACTGCAAAGTTTTTGGAGGGAGAAGAGTATTTCTCATTTATCTTGTCATGTAATTCACCTTATAAGGGAAGAAGTTGTTCTAGTTGTGAACGAGATTTCAATAGTGTTTGATGGAAAAAGAGTTCAATTTGCCATTCAAAAGAAAGAAACAAAGACGAATGTGGCCTGACGTGCATCTTAGTAAGATTTAAAACACTTTTTAATGGATGAGGTTGACCCTACTGTGTCTGTAACACAATAAGAAGCAAACTGATGATTAATCTTTTCAGTAAAGGCTCTTCTGTGAGGTGCCCCATATTTCTCATCAGTCAGTGGAGAGGTGAATTCTTCAAATGTAACAAACAGGTGTTCACCTTATCCAAATGAACTTGTCTGAACTATTGGTAAGTCCCATGGCATATGAACCATTTCTCCATTTTGCTGAAATACCATCAAAACCTGGTGCGATGACCACAACCACCTCACTGTACCTATAGCCAGAAGAACAACCAGTAGTGTCTTACCCTCAGAAGGAGTTGTGAATTTGAACTAATTGTGCAGGCTGCAAAATAGGCAAAAGAGCATTTAGGAAGGTACACCCTGCCCCAGAGGCAGAATGCCCATCTTCAGTTGCCAGCTGTGGGAGTTGTCCTGCAGACTGAAAGCCATTTGGGAGGTATCAGCACCACTTATATGAGTCTCTTGGTGTTCACTAAAGGAGTGAAAAGGCACCTGTAAGCAGGAGTCCAAATGACAGTCTATGTAAATTTCCAAAAGTCTTCTGGCACAGTCTGTCACGAAAGGCTTTTAAAGAGAGTAAATTGTTGTGGGACTAAAGAAAAAGCCTTTATATGGATGAGGAACTCGCTGTGCTATACAAGACCTAGGGTAGAAGTAAACGATGCATTTCCATGGTGAACAAAGCTCAGCACTACAGTCATGGAAAGGATCATTTGTAAAAATTTGAAAAAGTGGCTGATGCCAAAACTTGCTAATGATGCTGGTGGAGTTTTTACAGAACGTGCTGTTCTGTTCTTCTTCGGAGTTGATCAATTTGTAAATAATTGTCTGTGAACTTTATAAAGTGACCACTATGCTTGTGAAAAATATCTTTAAATTGTTATTTATGTCAGTGCATTGCTTAGTCAAAGCAAATTCTGAATGCTATGATTTAGAAATCGAACGGGTACAAACAAGCATGTTGCTATTTAAATACATATTTTTCTTAATTTTGAATATTAAGTGTAATTGCAAGTCTCCTGTATTCTAGTACAGTGTGAAAAAGTAAGAGAAAGGAGTGACAAGGTGGTGAGAAGTATGGAATGCCAGCTGTGTACAGAGTGGCTGGACAGACAGTGCTGGAACCTGGCAAAGAGACTTCTGAGTGACAATATATTAGGAATCTGTTAAATCATGAATAGCATGGAGGCAATGGATTGCAGTGGATTATTACTGTTATGTAATCTCTTCTATACGGTAATCAGATTAAGCTACCAGGTAGCAAATCCAAAATGAACAAAAGGAGGTGATTCTTCACAGATCACATAATTAAGCTACATAACTTTTTGCTTCAGGTTGAGGACTTACAGAATTTCATAAGGAACCAGCAGTTCTTTCTTAAAAACCTACTGACCAGATGTAAACTGGAAACTTACTGGGTTTGTCTAGGTAGTTGGCCATCCCTGAGTCAGTGCTTCCAAGTGTTGGAGAGGAGTTAACGTTGCTTTTCACAGAAGGTAATTAGTTCTTCAGCTACCTAGTTTCATATAACAAAAAAAAATAATTACTTCTTTACTTTTCTTTACAGACCGCCAAATCCTATTGAATTTCTAGCAGCGTATCTTTTAAAAAACAAGTCACAATTTGAGGACCGAAATTAACTCCACTAAAGTGAGGACAATGTGGCTGCTAGACTGAAATGCTTATTGGTCGCAATTTGTTTTCTGCTGTAAAAATCCTTTAGAAACATGATGTCTTTTTTAATCGCACAATTTGCTTTACCTTCTGAGTTATTTAATAAAGAACACTTTACATTTCATTTGTTCACTTGTTTTAAACTAGCTGGTAAAAGACTTTGAAAATAAAGTATTGAAACTGCACTATTGGATGAATGTCTGAATAATTCCCGGGGCATACATCACCCGAATGCATGAAACAGAAAGCAACAATTGGTTATGGGAATCATGCTGGTGATCTTGTCTATAACTTAATTTGGTTTTATTTAGCACCCTTCCTGTGCAAGGTACCTAAACAGAATGCAAACTAATTAAAAATAGAAGTGATTTTGAGGATGGATTGATTAAGTAGAGAGGAGGGAACTTGCAGATCACTTGCCGTGTCCATCATTTTAGATGCTTCTATTAATGAGGTTTGCTGTACAGCATTTGTCACAGATCTCCCATGCGTGGTGTGCTGGATTTAACCGTTTAATATAGAAAAAAGTCTGAAGGGACTTAAGATTCTGTAATTTGGTTCTGTAATTCAATTATCTGTACTGCTGATCCGAGTTGGTGCATTCTTTCTTTGTCAAATATAATCCTGATCTAACCCAGTAAAATACTGAATCTCCTGGGTTGTTTTTTTTTCTTTAGGTTTACTAATGTGATTTTCTTTGTTTCCCATTCTTAACTTATCTTCTGAGATAGAAGTAGAGATCTTAAGAGATTGAAAAAAAAAAAAATGGGACAAATACCCTGAAAGCTATGGAAATAGGAATATTGTAGCTGGCAAACAGGCTCACAAGGTTGTTGGCAATGTGTGCAGGGACTAGACAGCCCTCAGAATTCCTAGTTCTCTTTTCTGAAATATGTAACAAGGAGCATATGTTCATTAGTATTTGGTATTAGACTCCAGAAATAGATTAGTATAGGCCAGCTTTTCATAGACCACAATGCCCATAATTTGTCTGACGGTCATCAGAATGGTACTTGGTTTCTGTGAGTTGTTTATTTAATCAAAATCCTGATTTTTATTCAAATAAACTTCAACATTGACATTTTACCATTCATTGTTTCTTACTTAATTGATTTAATGTAGCAAACATAAAACCTTGTAAATTAAATTACTGCTGCAACAGTTAGAGGTTTTCCTGTGTAAGATTAAAGACTGCATAATTTGTTTAGTAATCTATGCATAAATTGACAAAAGAGAAGCTTAGAACTCACATTGGGCCTGTGACAAGTTACAGATATGTACTGTATTTGCAGCACTAGTTGCAGAATTAGTGTAGTCCAAGAGGAGTAAAATTGGGAAACAAAAAAAATGGAAAGAACTGTAAACCCAAACCCATTCCTATTTTGGAAAACACATAAAAACTCTGGAACGAGGTTACTAATTCTATCGTGTTATGGTGAACATAGTCTCTGTCAAACACTGACACTTAAAGACACTGAAAGAAAGGATTTTAACAGTGTTTTGACTTACTGGAATAAATACTACCATTTAAGTGAAGACGAGGAGACACCATAAAGGCTTGATACTGCTATTTTTATTGCTAAAGCAGCATTCCAGAGTTTGATCTGTTGGTAACAACTTCTCAAGACTGTAAGACTTGTCAAATCTGGAAAAAAAAATCTATGCTGATAGCAAATTTCTATGTTGAGAATTTATGCAAGGCCTTACAAAAAGAAGGAGCTCAATCATTAGTTTTCCGCACACAGAGCAATTTGCTTAGAACATCCAGCCTTGCCTGAATTCAGAACACAAATAGATTTCTCAGCTTGCGTTAATATCCTCTAGGAGTTGCACAAAAGCTTGAAAACACTCTGGCTTGCTGTACAGCTCTGGGATGGACCTAAAATCCCTAAGCATTAGTGCAAGTCTTCAGGTGAGCTGTTCCTGACAGCAGTGCACCAGCTATTCAGCTGTCACCAGCACTGTTGAGTACACTGCTGTTGTCACCTGCTGTTGGTGTACCTGTTGTCTGGTGCACTGGTTGTCACCTGCTGTTGTTTTCCCATCTAGGCTAGCTCAAGAGAATCAGAAAGCCAGGCTCGCAAGGTGATGACGTTAAAAGATTTACTGATCGCAGGGTTCTGTTCTCGAATCCTGAAACATGTTGTCACTGGAAAATGCAATTTGACTTGCCAAATACTTTTTCATCTCCAAAATCAGTACAGCTTTTAGAGCTATCTATTTAGTTTTCTGAAGTTGTGTAGCTATTGCGAATGCAGTTTGATCAAAAGACTATCCAAGGCTCTCTCCCCATCAGACTTTCTAGAAATAAAGAACTGCTTTCAAACAAATGAAAAATCGGAAAAATTCTGACAGTTGCAAGCAACTGAAAATGGTAGGTTGGAAAAGAAACACGAGAACAATCCCTACGTGTAACAAACTTGATAGAATACAGGTTCTGATTTACTCATGTCATTGTGCTAATTATGTAACAAATAATTCCTAGCCAAGCCTTAGCTTGTGTTCCCCGTTCAATTTAATGTAGTCAAGATTCATCTGAAGAGTGACTACGTAGCCTAGATCACAGGAGTACAGAATGCCAGACGTTATAGCAAGAGGCATTTTACTATGATGAAAAGAGCATCAGCACAGTGTCTGCTACTCTTTGCTATTCAATTAAAGTTTTAAGTGAGGACTTAAAATATAAATGGTGCGTGAGTAGCTAGAGGGAAGCTTACAGCAGTACCACTGTGACGTTGACCTGGAATGTGCCAAACCCCTCTTCCCAATGTGCTTTTGTCTCTCTTCCTGGAGCTGGCTTTGCAATTGAGTGTGATAAACCAGTCTCTGTGAGGAACCTAAAATGTTCAAAGTCTATTGGATCGTTGTGAAGTTTCTGCTGGAGAGCATGTGGCCTTCCTTTTTCTCTGGTGTACATAGAGGCATCTGTAAGATGGATATTATCCTCTTACACGAGCTGAGATGCTATTGCTTACATGGGAAATGGTAATGTTTCCCTTGTAAGGGGTATGAAGTTTGGGGGGCCTGCTTTTAACACCTGAAGGAAGGATTGCTAGGAACAGCAGGTTCCTTGGGTGGAGAATGACAGCTGGAAATGACAGTTTGGAAAGAGGAAAAATAAAATAGAGTAGCAATGACAGGTTCCTGAGAAGGGAGACAGGAAGTAAACGTTGTGAAAAGCATGACAGGAAAGAACACAAAATGAAGCATGTGCAATGGGACAATGAGAGCAAGGAACACGACAGCAACAGACACAGAAAGCTGGGCCAGTTGAAACCCTGTTGTGCCTGCCACCCGCGCTGAGCACAGGATGCTACTCCAGGAAACCCTGCATGCTAAGGGCACTCTAAATGGTAAGCTGTTCTTGCAGCAACTGCCTTCAGGCTTTTCTTCCAGGTAAGGAAAAAGTTGCCAACAGAAATACATGTGAGGCGGTTGTCTGTGCTCAAAGGGTGTGCTGACCTGAGGGATCTTCCTGTGCACTGCGTCTGCTCTGCCCTGCACATCAGAGAAAAATGATTGAAACTGATCTAACAGGCAAGTGCTTCTGTTACCTCTCCTACAAATGGCGCTCAAAATAATTGCAGACAAAGCAGGAGTATCTCTCAACCTAACTCGTGCTCCAACAGCATTCCCTGAAAGCTGAGTTTTCAGTTTCTCAGCCTGTGGCTAGAACATTTTCCATACCTCTGAGTACTGAGCAGGTGGAAGCCGAGCGCTGCCTTCTTCTTTTTACCTGAAGAGCTGCCTGCTTGTCTGTTTCTGCCTCTTTACGAGCTGTTAAACAAACAGTTCATGATCAGGACGTGATCGTTAAAAGCTTATGAAGAAACAACAAATCGGAACACTAACCACTGAATGCTGCTTATGCCCACCTGTGATAGGGAATGATGGAAAAAATAATCCTCCTTTCAGCCTTGCCAGTGGAAACTGGAATTTCCTCCTGTGGTACTACAGATGACAAGCTTTGGCAGGCAAAAGTACAAATTGAGGAGGATGTCCTCCAGTTTCACTGGGCTTTGAATGGACAGCCCCAGTTGGTAATAGAGGACAAATATTCACCAGAAAACAGGCTACTGTAGTGTTTGTGGCATGTGCCACAAGCAAAGTATTAGTAAAGTAGCCTTTGTTTTCTATGACCTGCTAACACTGAGCTGCACTTATTCCTCTGCATCCACAATGATATTATGTTCATGTTATGTAAAGATTTCATCCTAGTCTACACCTCATCTACACTGAAGGAAGTAAAGGTTTATGAGAAAAGCAAGGGAGAAGGAAACTTAAAAAGAAAGCATAAAGAGGAATCCATCCCAAGGTGATGGACAACAATAAAACCAAGAATTATTTAAAAAGGCAAGCTGAAGAAGAAAATAGACAAAACAAAACAACAACAAAAAAAAAAACACTACATAAAGAAATGCAGTAAAAACAGAAAAAAGTCACTTAGAAAAACTAGTATGCTTGTAACCCAAAACAAACTCAGAAGGCTGTGAGAAGGGTGTTTACTTACCAAAATTGTAATATGACTGTAAAAATGGCACAGAAAAAGGCAGCAGAGCTCTGATAGATGATCCATGACCTACAGTAAAGAAAAGGCAAATAATTTGCTTACTGTGATTACATTAATGGTGTCTCTCAAGAGTGCATGTGGGTGTATTTGAATGTCTAGAAATACACAAGGCGCTTGATTATGTGGCATTGGTGCTTGCCTCTTCTTATACAGAAATTGTAATCTGATAGCAATGTTTTTACTCATTACGCGCTCTAGATTACCACTTGGAAATTCTTATCTTTTAATTTTAAAGGAGAGGAATTGCTTAGGGAGGTGGAAGCTCTTCCTCTAAATGGTAGAAAGAAATACCAGATAATTAAAAAAATAATAACCTCTAATTCCTCTGAAATAGAATTCCTCCTAGCAGCCTCCTCAAGCTGTTCTTGGGGGACTGTGGGACAACAGTGCATCGAAAACTTGAATTATACCCCGGCACGGCCTTTTGGTAGGTATATAATCACAACTCTTACTTTTCCCCCACAGAGTAAAGATTATACTTTAGTTTATTGAGGTTTTAGTAGTCTGGTCAGGAAATACTGTCGGTGCTGAAGTTTGTGTAAAAGATTTGAGAATTAACTCCCGTTTATAAAAATGGGAATGGTAACTGCCAAAATAGTTTTATGTTACATCAGTAAGGCAGGATAATGCTGCTGGTCTTGGCAGCGGTTATAATTCGCATTAACCTCTCTCAAAGCACTATTTCTAAAATAACAGCCGAGTAATGAAAGGACAGGCAGAGCAGTGAAGGCCACTGCAACCGTTCAGCGTTTGCTGGGCTGTTCAGTCCCCGTTTCCTCGCGACACCCCGTCACGCACGCTGCTCGTGGGACACCGGTTGTTATCGCCCCCCCGTTGCGCTGCGAGGCCCGTGTCACGGCTGGATCCTCCCTCACCAGGCGCTGCCCTGCAGCACCAGCCGTTCTGCTGTCAGGACGGTGCCTTTGTCCCCGCATTTCCTTTGTTCCGCTTTCTGAAAGACAGCAGCAGCTCTGCGTTTCGCACGCGTGTATGGCCTCGGCTGGAAGGCTTTCCGAGGCCATGCGGCGGCACATGGGATGGCAGAGGGGGAGGACGCGTTGCCTAAAATCGCCTTTCCCCTTCCCCCTGTGGAGCCGGCCACGCTGCCCTCTCCAATTCCGCCTTGTTAGCTATTTGGGGCTGAGCTTGGCGTCTCCATGGCAGCGCTCCATTCACCGGGCTAACGCAACATGGAGGGGCTGGGGCAGGAAGGATGAAGCAGGGGACAGTCAGAGGCGCAGATCTCCACAGATGCACCCCCGCAGCCCGCCGCAGCAGCTCGGGCACGGGGAGCTCCGGGGCGCCGAACAAAGGCAGGGGGCTGGCTCCAGCTGCGGTGATGGGAAACACAGGGGAGTGAAGGGGACGGGGGGGCAGGGGCGGGGCACTGCGATAACGGTGACGGTAACGGTAACGGTAACGGTGACGGTAACGGTAACGGTAACGGTCGGCGCGCGTGCACAGCGCGGGGTGGGGTGTGTGGGGGGGGGGGGGCAGGGGGCGGGGCTTCCCCTCAGCCCCCGCCCGGCCTCCCCTCAGCTGACCCCCGCCCGGAATCTTCCCCTGCCGCTCGGAGACACGGCCCGGCCAATCAGCGCGGCAGAAGCGGCAAGCACGGCCAGGGGCCCAGCCAATCCGAGCGCGGCTCTCCCTTCCGGACCCCGCCTCCTTCCCCCGCCCCCCCCCTCTCCCCCGCGCGTCGCCGCCGCTCCATCCCGGCTCCGTCACGGCGCTGGGCGGGCCCTCCGCGGCGCGGCGAGCCAATGGGGGCGCTCCTTGAGCTGCGGCGCCCAATGGGGGCGCGGCGGCCGCGCGGCCCCTAGCGCACGGCAGCCGAGCGGGGCCAAACCCAGCGGCGGCCGCGGCCTCCTTCGCTGCGCGTCCCCCACCCGCCCGGCGCGGAGTTGGCGGCGGCGGCGGCGGCCCCGGGCTTCGTCCCCGCGCCCCCCCCCCCCGGGCCCGCGCGGGCCCCGCTCCGCCCCTCCCTCCCCTCCCTCCCCTCCCCTCGCCCTCCGCCCGCCGCCCCCGGGCGCCTCCTCCTCCGCCCGCCGGGCCCGGGCCGCTCCGGGGGAGGACGGGGAGCAGCAGCGCCGCCGCCGCCGCTGCCGCCGCCGCCGCGGCCGGGCCCGTCCCCCTGCGCCTCCCCCGAGCACCATAGGCGGCTCCGGCAGCAAGATGTCCAACCGCGTGCTCTGCCGGGAGGCCAGCCACGCCGGCAGCTGGTACACAGCCTCAGGTAACGGGGACGGGGGGGGTTGGGGTGTCGGGGCAGGGGCAGGGCTGTGGCCGTGGAGCTGAGCGCTGCCGGGGCCCGAAGGGACGCCTCGGGGTGAGGAGTCGCTACCCGGCTGCAGGAGTCGCAGCGATGAACGAGGTGCGGAGGAAGATAAAACAACGGGAAATAAATGGTAAAGGCCAGCAAAGGAACCCGCAGGGAGTGCTCGTCCTGCCGCGGGGGGATGCGGGCCGCGAGGTGAGCGCCTGGGGAGCCGGGGGAGGCTCTGCAGGCTCTGAGACAACAATGGAGGGGGCCTGCGGGGCCTGGCGGGGGGAGCGGAGCTGCGCTGCTCCCCGCACAGCCGGCGCCGGGGCCCCGTCGCTACAGGGCTTGCAGCCGTCCAGAAAGGTAGGCAGTGCTCCGTACGGCAAGCAGACAAAGCCGTGTCAAAGGTGTGTTTAAACGTATGCAAGGGTATGTCAAAACGTGAAGGCTTTGTGGTAGAACTTCCAAGCTCCTTTGTGCTGTTTGTATCTTCGTTTATTCATATGGCAGACAAATGCCGTGCACAGTGGAACAGCTGAATGACCTTACATACACTTTTGTGTTTTTTTTGCTACTGGACTTCATACCAAGATACTGCAAATGAAACAAGATCTTTAGTTTCTTCATAATTCATTTACAAAGCATAGGCACTGTGCTTTCTTCTTTTTTTTCTTTTTTTTTTCTTTTTTTTTTTTCTCCCCCATACCAATTCAGTGCACAGCTCCGTGAGGCTGCCCCATGGTAGAGTGTGCGTGACCTGTTTGGCCAGTACGACCTGTCTGTGATGGGGCAGCCAGAAGCACGTTGCTCTGGTTGCTTTTGGGCTGCCTTCTGGTTACTGCTCGTCAAGGAGGTGTGAGGTGGCTGCCCAGGCACCTCCAATGCAGGAAAACAGGAAAAAAAAACAAAACAAAACAAAACACAATATTAAACTGAATCATGTTGTAACAAGTTCTGGTGACTGTACTTGTAACAAGGTAAATGGTAACTGTAGGGTGTGTGTGGTTGGGGTGGGTGGTTAACGTTGCATAGGCTGGAGCTTTGGGAGGTGTTATTTTCCTGTGTAGGGCTTTCCTTAAACAAGAAAACAGCTCTACAGGAAGAGACATCATAAAGCTATCACGTGCCATCTACACAGGGTATGTGAGAGCAGGAGCCCTCCCTGCTCGGCGAGGGGACTGCCCGGTGTGTGCTGCTGGTGGACTCGTTTTTCAGTGCCATTTAGGGAGGGTCCATAAAAACTGAAGAGGGAACGAATGAGGACCAAGAGGGTATGTGTTCACCATGGACGTGATGTAGCATCCTGTGTTTTAGCCCAACATGGGCTTGTTTCCTCAACTCTGCTGCCTGGGGAAAGTCTGCATTCTGCCATGTGGTTTCAACCTACGTAGCTCCAGGGATGCAGCTGAGGCGGGGATTCGAGTTGGAGCTGTAATAGTTCTTGGGTGCATTCCTGTGATTCTTCAGGGACTATCTTGTCAAGTCTTCCTACCTACTCTCTTTGTGCTTACCATCTAGGCCCAGAAGTGATTTATGGGTTTTATATATAAACCAGTTAGCATTTAAGCTTCCCGTTTGCAGCAAACTGTTCTATTTCTATAGAGCTGAGCTTGCTTACACAGGGCAAGCAGATGCTCTGGAAACCCTCATCCTGCTGCATAGCTAAGATGACTGTATTAGTGTTCTCTGCCTGCCCAGAAGGGCAATGAGAAATGTGATTCCTGAAGCACGTGTTCAAAATCATTACATCTGAAAGCATTTTGAAGAGGCTGTGTGAGGATGACCTCAGTTACATGGCAGCTCATCCGGAGGTGCCTGGTACCTGAGGGTGGAACTTCAAGCATCACCCTGGACGTTTTGTTGGAGTCCTGGAGTGTTTTTTTTCTTGTTGTTTCCTTGTAGAAGGGTTTACAAGAAATACCGTCCCTTGTCTTTAGAGACTGATCGTTTTTGTGGGGCAGCAATTGCTTCTGCTGAAAGGAGGCTCTCGTTCCCCTTTCTATTTTCTCCAGCTATGGGATAGGCACTGCCGAGCTGTTCTGCACTGGAAAACATAAAGATGCGCTGTGCTCTAGTGAGAATACATCACCTAATTACATGATGCTAATAAACTTCTCGGAGCCAGTGAGACTGGCTGCGTAATTATGCACACCCAGGCACATCTGCATGTTAGCATGTCATGACTTACTGCAAGTAAACAACTTTTGTTACGTGAGGGAAAGTGATGGCCCAGGTAGAAAGCACTCCCGACTTGTGTTCGTTGCTGGAGTTGCTTTGCAGCGGTGGTATCACTTGGCTTCCTGCGTGTTCTTCATCCAGAACGCCTTGTTGTAAAGGAGAACTTGCTTTGGAAGGTTCTGCAGTTGAGGATGTTGGCAGTCTTGGCTGAATTTTTCAGACCTTCTCTTGTAGAAAGAATTCTTGGTGTGGGCAAGTGCGTGTTGATGCCACAGCAGTCTGTGTAGCGTGTCAGTGGGCTTCAGATGTGGCCCTGCGGAGGTCAGCTCGGTCAGACAGGTAGAGGTGCTGCTCCTCCTCCTCCTCCGCAGCAGCAGCGGTGAGAATGGGAAGCTCTACAGGTAAGCTTCCAGACTGAAATAGTGATATGACTGTTGCCGATAGTAGGCCACTGGTCTAAATAACCTATTTTCTCACTTGCAGGCTTTGAGCCATGTGTCTGCTTTTAAAAAAAAGGTTTAAAATGGTATGTGGCAGGCCACTGCTTCTCTGGCACAGCAACCTGGTGTATGGCAGCTGCTGAAAACACTTGCAGAAATGAGAGAGAGGCATACTCTGGAAATGATCAACCTGTTGCACTGATCTCACGTAGACTTTTTTCTGAAAATATCATCGCTCTGTGGTGAAAAATATTACACTGATTTATTTTTGGAAGAGAATCCTGCTGGGGTAATTCAACCACCTATCATCCAGACCTCTTGAGAAATTGATTTTGACCAGCAGGGGGAAGGAGAAGATTAAGGACAACACGAAACAAAAATGGTATAATTTCCCATGGCTTCAAATTCGGGACAGATGCATTCCTAGATACAAAAGGAGCAGCTAAAGTGTAACAGGCATGGCACGCTGTCCTGAATATGGGCTATTTGCAGGATGGTGTGGATGCTCTCTCTCAACTTACTCCTTCCTGCGAGTAGGTGCTGTAAGCATTGAGCCAGTTCTGTGTGGAACCGATCCACGCATTGAAGAAACAACAACAAATATTAGCGTGTGTGTATCCACCTAGCTTTTCTCCTTACTCCGTGCACAGCATGCCATTACAAGTGAGGTATCACAGTTAGGGCACTTAACGTGCTCGGTTAAGTGCTCAAGGCAGCTGGCTTGCCTTGCCTGCCTCCTGGAGGCGCTGACCAAGCACTGTAGCGCTGCTTAATGGTGTTTGGGAAGCCCTGTCTCAGCCTTTCCCCTGTCAGTGGCGTGCTGATACAGACAAACACCAAGGGTTTTAGCAAGCATTTGCAAATCACACAAGCAAAATCCAACTGAGTGTGTGAATAGCAATACTGCACGAGCTGAAATTGGTCCTGGAAAACGAGTTTGTCATTGCGTTAGGTATGGTTTATTTCTCCGATCTCCGTGACTAAGCCTTAGTGGTCAGAAGTGTGCTTTCTGGTAGCCTTTGACCTCAGAGAAAGTCAATTTCCATATGCTTATCAATGCAAACGTCAGTTGTCAGAGTAATTGCTGTACTGGCTTGAAAGGCCATTGCATTTACTGTCTTCCAGAGTGTTTGGTGTGATGAGCCAAGCCAATATTCTGCCTCCACACAGATCATGTTTGAAGAGAGGTTAAACCTCACGGTAGTCATTACTGCTGCCTTGGCATATGTGCCCCAGAGGAAGCTGAATGCACAATATACAGTAGGTGTATAACACCTCCTGCTCTGGTACAGTCGCTGTCCTCTCACCAGGCTTGCTGCCCACAATTTCAGGGGGAATGCTGCTGCTGGGATGTCTTCTGCTGACCCTCAGAGTTGCGGCATCCTACCTCAGCTCAGCACAGAGGCGCTCCTTTGTAGCGTGTTGGGTCTGAGTCTACACAGATGTAGGAAGGGCGTTGAGGAAGATGGACACTATTTCATGCAAGTTTTTTGGAAGTCCTTACCTCTGGTGTGCCAGGAGCCCTGGCACATTCCCACAAATTGGAATAACTCATCAAGGCTCATTCATAAACATAATGTAGGAGTAATTCATCACCGTGGTGTTTGTGAATGGTCTCGAAAGATTGGATCCAGAAAAATAAATACAAAATGCACGTGAGGGTCACTGAAATGAGAGGGAGCAGTGACCTGTTGTGAGAACTAGTGAAAGGAGCTTTGTGCAGGAGCAAGGCTGTTAATTCACTGATCACAAAATTGTAATGTTGTGATACTAGCTGGAGCGTTTCAAATGCAGCCAAGCACAAGTGTTCTTACCTTGCAACAACTAACTGCACTGTCTTGCAAATATATAAATTATTTGCTTTGCAAGGTTAAGTAATAAGCATTATGGCTCCATATAGGCTCCACTTGTCCTTCTGTTTTTTTTTTTTTTTTTTTTTTTGAAATCCTGTGGAAAGTGCGTCATTGCTTTATCTTTCACAAATTGATCAAGAAACACAACGTTAATATGCAGACTGTATTATTCAACATTGTATACTGCGAAAGTATACCAAAATAATTTAAAATACAATTTCCGGGCTATTGTTTCTGGATGAGTCACTTAAATACACTTGGAAGCAAGACACTCCAAGTAAAGAATGTGGATTCAATTTTTGCAGTACAGCTGAAAGTGAAAAAGAGCTTCACGTTTGGCGTGCTCCCAATGGTGTTAAACTAGGCCTGCAAGTATCACCTAGCGAATGCTTTGACAAATCCAGATTACATTTAGCACCTAAGCATTTTCTCATTAGAGCCCAAATTGCTTTGATGGAGCTACAAAGCAGAAGGGCATTGGTTTGGATCTCGGAATGGCCTAACTGGGAAGGAAGGAAGGTATTTCATAAAGCTGTGGAGGTGCGTGTTGGCCGATGCTCATAGCAGATGGGAGGTAGTGTTGGACTTTATTTCCCAATAGCTTTCAGCAAAGGCAATTGAAGAGCTGGTGGAATACAGGAAAACTGGGACAGGCTAGTGGGAACTGCCACCAAAGCAGGTTTCAGTGCTTTGTTACAGCTTCAGCTTTATTTTCCCTCATTCAAGCATTACCTGCTGTTTTATGTTCTTCTTGCAGTGTGTGTAATAGGAGTTTGTGTAGCCTGAGTATAATCTTCGCTTGTATCTTAATGTTTTCTTTTTCAGTTCTGTAGTTTGCGTAAGTAAGCTTCTGCTTTGCTTTTAGCCTGATAGCACTGTTTCATCAGCATTCAGTATTGGAAGAGCCTATATGGTAGCAGCAGAGAATGTGCTCATCAACAGGAATCTTTGAAAATCATTTTCTATTCCTGACAAATCCTAGTCTTTGTACATACAAAGCTTGCTCTTTATTCAAGGATTTGGCCTTTGTTGCAGTTTAGAAACTGCAACAGTTTTTTTTTTTCTTAAAAAGTGCTTTTTTTTCAAGTGGGGCCTTTGTTTTCTAAAACTACCATTGTATTTTCTTCAGTTTTAACTATGATGATAAACTTGTTAGCCTTCTGTCATGTTTCAGATTGCAGTTTGCCTGCCAAGTCGATCAAATGTTATGTATTCCTCTTCAAAGTTGAGGAGCCAGCAGTTACCTTAATTCCAGTGATGAAAGTAATGTGTGCTCGCCCCGCAAGGTTTTGCTATTACTTACCTTGCTTTTTCTAACACCCCACAATTCTGAAGACTTAACAAGTGTATCTGCTGTGATATTTATTATAAATACTTCTAAGCTGTAGACTTCCTCATCTATGGGTAAAGGTAAAGCAAAGATATAAGGACTAAGGTGCAGAAAAAACTGTTGGTTCCTGTACAGTAGCAGCTAATTAGATGAGGAACAGCTGGAAGTGTGTAAGCTGGGGACAGGCTCTGCGTTTTGGTTATTCGCCATTTTCTGAAAACAAAACACAGAACACTTTAAAAAAAAAAAAGTCATTACTATCGTCGTGTTCCACCACTGCTTGCCTTGCTGCAAGTGCTGTGTACGTGCAACTGAGAGACTCTGAGCAGGTTTCCCAGGTGCTGCTCAGAATTTTGGTTGAGCTTTATGCTCGTCCAACAAAAGCAGCGTTCACTGAGAACGATGGTTCAGAGCAAGCACCGCATCTGGCCCAGCAGCCTGGACAGGTTTTGCATTGCTCTGGCCACAGCAGCCACCGTTACCGAGCTTCCAGCGTCCTGCATTGCCACGTGGCACAGGAGCGCTTCGGTCTCATCCCACAAGGTGAGCTTGGCTGTGGGGAAGATGTGCTAGGTTGGCTTAGCCACAAAGCCTGTACTCTGACAGCTGTAAATTGAGGTGATGAACCGAAGTGCCTGACTGCCAGGTGTCTCTGATTCATCGGATAACATTGGCGTGTATTTAACATGGAAGGATTCCTTCTTGCTTACTGTAGTGGATGATGCTGATTGTAAAAACAACGTCTTTTTGCCAGGAGATTTGTACAGAATCTGTCTGTAGCTGTCTCCATAAATCTGTCTGGTGAAAACTTGGTCTGTACTTGCAATAATTCTTGATTTGGCATAACTTCTGCTAGCTTCCTAAACAAAACAGGATGTGAAATATCCGCAGATAACTCAGCATTCTATAGTTTACAAGCCTGTATTTATAGCTGATGTCATAGGATTGAAATCAGGTCACAATGTTATGTTTCAGTGAAGCTTGTGTTTTGTTGCCTCATCTATCGTACATCAATGGAACATCTTCTATTACTGCATTAATGCTGAAGCTGTAGCATAAATGCCAGTGCCTAAAAGTTGACTGAGCATGGAAGTTGCATCCATTTAAAGCTTTCTGTCCTACTAGCCTTTAAAACAAACAAACAACAAAAAAAAAGTGGTGCTCAGTCTGCTGGTTTCCTCAAGCTGGGCTTTCCACCTGCTGCTGAAGAGGCAGGGACCTCTCCTGTGTCCCACCGCTGCCATAGCTTCAGTAGGCAGCACTATTCCCCCTCCCTGCTCCTCAGCTTAGGAGCTAACTTACTTCACTTGTCTCAAGGACTATTTGTCAAGGCTTTATTCTAGTTCAACCTAAATCTGCACATGAACAAAACTTAGTGCTCTTCTTGAAGAAGCTCTTCATCTCCTTTAATGTAATTCCATATGGCAGAGCATACCTACTGTGGTGATGTGGGTTTGTTTATATTGTATACATTTAATTAAAATATTTTGACTTATGCCTTAAGCACTGTCATGTTTGATAAATTAGAAGAAGAGCCTCTCCAAACACTTGAAGTTGATGCTACCAGTTGCTTTTTGTCCTTAGGTAACTTGGTAACAAGAAAATGCCAGTGTTAGGCTGTCCCTCATGAAGTATTTGCAAGAACAGGAAGCTGCAGGTAGGCTGGGGGGCTGGGAGCTCTTGGGTTGGGTTTAGCTAAAAAGTCACACAGATGTGTTGTACTCTCTGCTCTGCCTCTGGGTTACTCTTTTGGAGAAAGTAATCAAATCTCTTATTTCTGCTAACTGAAAAATGAACTAATAAAAAAACACTGAACAAAAAAAGTGTATCTGCTCATATGGAAACTTGCATTAGGGATCTGAAAAGGCACCACAAAGTTGCAGCGAAGGGGAAGAAATCTGAAAGCAGATTTATCTGGTCTTTAAGGAAATCCTGACAGAAGTTTCATCCCTTGGGTTATACAGATCGGTTAGGTATTTTATTGCCTCTAGGAAAAAAATGTTAATTTGTCAGTCTGTCTGTGCTCACAGACTAAGCAAGCCCGGGCATCATGCTCTCCTACATGGCCTTACTCCGCTGCAACATCACAAGCTTGGAACACTCATGTGCAATTTTAGAAAATTACAGGAATTCTGCACTCGGTCTTTAAACTATTCACAGAGTTACCTGATTCGTCCTAAAGATAAATCGCCTTAACAGCTTTCTTAATCAAAAATAGCTGCTCGAGAAGGAGCAGAGGAAGCCACGTACCCTGCCTGGCTCAGGGAGTGTCCTGGGGCGCTCTGGGGCTGTCCCAAAGGTTCTGGCATTTCTGCTCTTGGGCTGCCACTGGGCCTCTTTCAGGGAGAAGGGGGAAGATGGGGCAGTTGAAGTTTCTGGTTAATGGATATTTGGAAAAGTTGTCTCCCAAAGAGCTTTTTTCAGAAAGTACTAGTGTGTATTTTGGGAGAATTAGAAAGTCATACTTTTTGCAAAGTCATTAGTGTCTTCCCTGTTAGATGTATAACAACAGTGCTGACTGGAGTAGAGTACTGCATTGTTAGTCTCCTAGTAGCTTGGAAAGAAGATGGAAATACATCTATTTATTTTTCATTAGCTTCCCCAACAGCTTCCATTTTCTAAGTTGTCTCTGTCCTTATCTCCATTGCGTGTCTTTGCTGCTTGTAATTTCCCCAGGCAACAGGAGCAGTAGAACAAAATTGAATTTTTTTTTTTTTTTTATTTCCACTGTTTCACAAAGTTACTGCATCACAGCAGTGACAATGGCTACTCCATGCTGTTTTTTTTTTTTTGACCTGTGTATTGGGTTTATATGGTAAAGTTTTGGTAGCAGAGGGCTGTAGGGGTGGCCTCTGTGAGAAGAGTCCAGCAGGTGCCCCCTGTTAGATAAGGGCCAGCTCCAAAAGGGACCTGCCGCTGGCCAGGGCCAAGCCAATAAATGATGTTCATCATTCTACATCAAACCCTCATTCTTTGCAACCAGAAAGGAGGGTCCCACCCTTCCCCATGAAATGGGGAAAACTTGATAGAAAAAACAAATTGGTGGCTTTGATTTCTTCCTCCCCTCCATCCCTCAGCTTCATCCCTGAGGAGTGACTGGCTGGCTCCTGCAGAAGCTGCCATCTCTGCTAAGTTCTGTGCAGCTATGGGCAGCTGTTTAGACAGCTGTCAACTGGAGATCTGGTCAGTTTGGAACATGGCTGCAAAATAGTTTCAGGAATTTAATTTGATTTTTTTTTTTTTCCTGGCAGTTGGTGGCCTAACACCTGCGTGGGGAAGATGCATGTGGTGCACAGTGGAGGAAAAGCAGCTTACTGTGTCATAAATTACACACAAGCTCTGCTGACATCCAGTTCTGCCAAAAGCACAGAGTGAACTGAAAAAAGTGTATTTTTCTTCCCTCCTTGCTAATAATAGCCTGTAACAATAGTAGGTTAATGATTTTTACTTGGAGATTTTTGTATTCTTCATATTAAAGAAAGTTGTGCTGTACTTACCAGACTTGCTTCTTCAGAAGTAGTTTATGTCAAAGCTTTCTTTGTAATGAAAAATACTAAAAATGTGCCTTGTAATGTATTTCTAGAAGGCCTTTTTATTCTCTGTTCAGTTAGCTGACAAATGATACTGCCGTTTGTTGAGGGACAGAATTTAGGAAACGAAATGTTGAATGCTGGGTTGACTGATTACCCAAGCTAATGTTGCCAGGAATATAGGTACTTGTAGTATATGTTGAGTGATCAGAAGTGGTTAGGGAATTAGTATTAGCATGGTGTTTCCTCACTTTAACTGTCTGCTGTGCATTTACAGTTTTCCAGGTGACAGTATGTAAGTATGCCATCTTGCCATATTGGCTTCTCTTGGCAAATGTTGTTTCGACTTTTTACTTCTACTTCGACTACCAGAAGAATAAATCATCTCTTAGCCTCCCTTTTGAGATCAGTAGGCAACCTTTCTAGATGTGCATCTATCCAGACAGCATGAAACAATGAGGATTTGTTATGGATGTGCAATAAATGATCTTCAAGGCCTAGGAGGTTGAAGCTTTTCTAGTATGAACTTAAGCATTATGTGCATGTTGGTTTTTACCCTTTTTTTTGTTCATTTTTAAGGTTGAAATACGGGGTTTGAAGTTTAAGATGACTTTAAATCAGTTGGACTGTATTTGTTAATTTTGGAGGTATTCTAGTTTTTTTTATGGCTTCAGTATTTCCTTGTGTCTTCACAGGACCCCAGCTGAATGCACAACTAGAAGGCTGGCTTTCTCAAGTACAGTCCACAAAGAGACCTGCTAGAGCCATTATTGCACCGTAAGTTTGAACTTTATTTTTGGTGTATATGTATGAGTTGAGTTGTTAAACAGTTGCTTATTCAGAGTGTTGGTTGAGAATGGGTGAAGACTTGCCTGTAACTGAAAAGAATGTTGTGTGGTTCCTAAATATTTCAAATTTGCAGTGGAAGTGGCATAAATCTATGCATGTTTTGGTATATGATTAATTTCCTCTTACAGGTGCTTGGAAGACATACTATTTCCCTAGTGACCCACTAAGACAGGTGGAATGGCAGCCTTAGATGACAGCTCTTTCAATGCACTTGTAGTACAGAACTGCTATGCGTGTTAAAAAATAAAAAAAAACAAAAAGAAGACAACTTTGCAAAGCTTATCAGCTGTAGTGAAACATTTTTCAGCAATCCAAAATGGCTTGCTTTTGTGTTGGAGTTTTTTTTAAGTTTTTGTTTATTTTGGTCCACAGGAGAAACAGGGCCAGTCTGAATTATTTAGATGTCATTAAATTTAATTCTAGTAGTAGAGATGTATAGGAAAAGTACGTTGGTTATTCCAGTTCATTATGAGTAGGAAGGAAATGCTGGAAAAAGTACCTTAATTAACTTCCTGTTTTTCCTGTCGTAACACAGTGTTAACATAATGGCAGAACTATTCCATACTAGTATTAAATCTGTGGAAGGCATTGTCCCAAGTCTGCCTTAGTCTGTCATAGGAATATCTGTAAAGAGCCCTTTCAGCTGTGGGTTAGGTAACTTGGGTTCTTTTTCTAGAACTGCTGGATGTCTTTCTATGGTCTTGCCACAGTGCTTCATTCACCCATGCCTTTCTTGTGAAGTGGGATAGAGCTAATAATGTTTTGTGAAAGACTTAAAAATTTTGCAACAGAGGGAGCCTTTCAGAAGACTCTGTTGGCATTGTCAAATAATTTACCTCGCTGATTCACTTGATCTCAGTTGCTGGTTTTGTACCTAGTGTGTACAATAGTACTGTTCTGGAGTAAAATCCAGGAGTAATTTTGAGGATGATTTGCTCCAGGTATCATCCGTGTATGTGAATGTGCACATGCATACAAATACAAAATCCTCCAGCAATGCCAATGGGGAGTGTGCATCTTCAAACATCCTGCATGTTCCAGGACTTGTGGTACACATCACTTTCAGTGTCATTCTCTAAAAACATTGTTTGGAAAGCTCAAGTTGAGCTGTTGCAAGGTGCTGCTGAGCGATAATTAGCTGTTTTCTACCACCTGGTCTGGGACCTTGGACAGTGGATGTTCTCTGGAATTAATGCTTTTAGCAGCTCAGCTGGATTTTTTTTTTTTCTTCCTGTTTTTAACAGCCTTAAGAAAGATCTTAAGTTTTGGATGTTGAGTTTGAAACAAGTAGTCAGAATAATTACAGGTGTTTCTGGAGCAGAGTTGTAACATGAGGCAAAATCTGTAGGTGAGAACGATAGGAAATAAGAGCATGTCCTGTTCTCTGCTGTAGAAGCTGCAGTGCTGCATTCCACTCCTTCCCATGTGCCCGTTTATTCTGTTGCTGAGGTGCTCTTCGTTGACAAAACCGTTTCTGTACTCCATTTGCCTGTTGTAACATGTGGTTTGTTTTTGCCAGACTCTTCTGTCCTTATTCAGTCAACAGAGCGTGGTCAGGAGAGCTTTCTCCAACAGCTTGCTGTTACCATGTCTTATGGTTGTGCTTTTAGGGTTCCCATGAGTTTCTGGTAGTATGCGGTTGGATAGTCTGCCCGCTAGTATCTTTTACAATTAAGGACGGGTACTTCGATCAGGAAGCTGACATACCAATCACTGCCAGTTATTTGACGAATATATCCCATGTAGAAGACTGTACCAGTGCTTTCCAGCTCTTCCATGAATTGCTTTTTCGATCATTCTTGTTATTTTTAGTTGTTTGGGCATAAAGATATTAACATTTAACAATAGTTAAAACATCATATATGTTGTACAAAATGTTAACGCATTAAATATTGATTTGCAGCCATGCAGGATATACCTATTGTGGATCTTGTGCAGCCCATGCTTACAAACAAGTGGATCCTAATATTACGTAAGTATTGAATTCTTTCTTTAGACAGCTTGAGATGATTCTTAATGCAATTCTTCTTGTTCTTTGTTTTTATACCTTGAAGTACTGATTTTTTTTATTCTTTTTAGTCTTTTATACATCTATTACTCCTTTTCCACCTTGTAAATGCTCAGTTTGATTGGATCTTACAAAAGAAAAAAATGTGCAGTATTTTTGAAGAAGAAAATGTAAAGCGATATTTTCAAAAATTCTTCAGAATTGTTGACAACTACTTTGGAAGGGAGGGGCCAAAGGTGTTCTTCTAGCAAATAACACACAATTTACTTTGATGTTCCAATGCTTTTATAAAAGCCTGAGCCTTGTTTATTTAACTGGTTGCAGGGTGTCTTTGTTTCAATTTTGTGGTTTGTTTGTTTGTTTTTGTGGGAGGTTTGTTTGTTTTTAAGTATAACAATATTTGATCACAATTCTGCATTGGTTTTTCAGTGCAGGATTATGGGCTGAATGCTACCAGGATTCTCTTCTGCTGTGGAGAAAAAGTGACCATTGTGTGTATATAATATTTGAAGTCAGTGAAAGTTATTTGTTGTAATAATTTTAAATGGACTTCTGTTACTAATAGCACCACAGTTTAAAAATCTCCAAATTAAAACAAAACAAAACCCCTCTGTAGTCTGTGCCTGCCTCTGAAAATACCAAGTCATTTATTCTAGAAAGAATTAAAATTCTTACATATTTGGACTGCAACATTTCTTTAAAAACGTCTCCAGTATTTACTTGGAGCGTGTGTTTGGCAGTGCTATCATAAAAGCTGTGTTTATCAGTTGTTTATGAGAAAACGTAGTACTCCCCAAAGACAGTGTTTTGTATACATTCTAAGCTATTGTAAACAAAGTGAAGATAACTTACACTGTGACAGAGAACTGGTTTCTCTAAAGCTTTCAGACCGAGTTGCATTCCCCAGGTTCAGTGACACAGTGAGTTGACTGAACTTTCTGGATCGTTTGCTGGTTTACTGCTTTGAATGTTTAGAATTTGGCAGAGTATAATTAATCTTTCAGCCAAAGTTTTGAACACTTGAATTTTTTGTTTGTGTGAGCACTGTCAACAGCTTTAGTATTTTAATATTGATTGCTATAACATTCCACATGCAAGGGGAAAAAAAAATATCTTTCCATGCATCCCATTGCTTTAGCTGAGTGCAGAAATATCTTAGGATCTTGATTTGGAAGAAGTTCAATTTCCTATAGATCTTCTCAAGTCTTGTGGCAGGAGAACTCTAACATCTAATCAAGAGCCTTGAACTGATGACTTGATGAAATGATACGATGATGGTGATGGGTGAATGCTTCCAGTATCAGCTAATGCTATGAAAGTGTGGGTCCAAATCCCTGTCGTTAAGGCAACAGCTGGGTAAATACAGCCTTTGGGAATAGCCTTACTTCAAGTTTTACCAAATTCCGATTTAAGCCAATCAAATAAGTGAAAGGCTCTATAAAGATGCTAAATCGATAATCCTCAGTTTGGGGGTACATGCCTGTAGTTGTTGACAGTGATGTGTAACTGCAGGTTGAGATGGTCCATGGCAAGAAACCAAAAATCTATTGTAAGGGGCTACAATTCAGCCTGCAAATGAGTCTTCTCAGTGGCTAATGGATTAGTGCCCTCTGATATGTAACCTGTGTAAGAGGCTTAAGGCTACGTGACACATTATTGAACTGATTGAATCATTTCTCAGATACTGAGCAAGGCTGGGTCATTGATTGATCCGTGGTCTCATGCACAGTAGAGACAAACACTACCATTAACCACCGGGTAACTGCTGAAAGTATCACTTTGTACGTCAGCGTTTTTCTGAAATTTGTTGCTCTGAACCAGGTCTCTGTGCAATTGCTGTTGTCTAAATTCTGGGCTTTTTTGTTAATCGTTGTAGCCGAAAAATTTTCATTCTTGGGCCTTCCCATCACGTGCCCCTTTCCCGATGTGCACTTTCCAGTGTGGACATTTATAGAACACCTCTGTATGATCTCCGAATTGACCAAAAGAGTAAGTGCCTAATAAAGCTTACGTGTTGTAGACTGCTGAGGCTTTAGTACTAACCGTGGCAGTGCAGTGCTGAGGACCCTCGCATTGTTGGGCACGTCATGGCTTTTTTGTGGCATACAAATGTAAAACTTTTTACTCCAATGAAAGCTAACTTCTGGAAGATCCTGGTGGTTGCAGGCATCGCTATATTAAAATCTGAATGTGTCTTTTGCTCCTGCATGTAAAGAACTCTCAGTCTCTGCTTATCTTTCCCGTTACGAGTGTGCGCCTGATGGCAAATGATCTTTAAAAGGGATCTCAATTAAAAAGTGTTACATTTGAGTAATAGCCCCCTACACGCCTCTTCAACCGTTCTGTACAGTATTCTGTCTGCAAAGAAGATAGCACTTGAGTTGGTTCGAGTTTATTTCTAATGATGGAACAACAAGCTAGCTGTGCTTGGATGCACTATTGCACGTGACTCTTTCAAAGTAGTGAAGTACTTAGAGAACTAAAACCTTTAGTCCATGAAACACCAATCTTTCAGACTAAGCTTAAAACTGCAGTGAAGATGATCTTGATGTTTTAATATTCATGTATTTCAAGGCATACTTAAATAATACACTAGCGTTTTCAGAAGAGCTAATTAGCCAAATTTGTGTTGCTATTTCATTATGGCTGTGACGAATCAAGCTAGTTCAGGCTTTCTGCACAGTGCCTGCAGACATTACCGTAGGTAACAAATGTTTCAGTTTTTGTAGAACTTCTTCATGGAATGGAGAACAAAGCAGAGCCCTACATCAAACTGTTCAGCAAGCGGACTGTTCTCCAATGCAGAGATCACTCTGTTTGCATTTCACCAAGTGTACTTCAGAGGAGGAAAGATAACCTATAGGTGTGGATTACTTAGTCAGTTTTTGCTGTCTCTAGACCTCATAGTTCAGTTAATGGTAAATTCGATTAAAGAGCAATATGTCCAGCAATGACTCAGCTAATCAACTCTTTTTGAAACATTATGATGTAGTTTGGGAAAATAAGAATTCAATGATTAGACCCATGCATGCGTATCTTCAAATGTTTTATTCTGCTGGTTAGATTTTGTATCATAACTGAAAATCTTTCTGTATACTAACTAGGCCACTGATTTAACACACTTATTTGTGAATTGAGTAAGCTATGTTTGTGTCTCTGACTTTAATGTAATTTTAATCCAAAACTGAATTAAAAAAACACAAGTGGTTTATGTTGACAACTCTTGGAGGCAGGTAACTTGATTTAATGGACTTGGTTTTGATAATGATGCACTGTATTTTGCTTTTATGTTTGGGGGTAAAAATAACTATTTTGATTCATTTCAGTTTATGGAGAATTGTGGAAGACTGGAATGTTTGAGCGTATGTCTCTACAGACAGATGAAGATGAACACAGTATTGAAATGCATTTGCCTTATACTGCTAAAGCCATGGAAAGGTACTAGGGCTAATTACTACTTGTCCAAGAGTGAGCACTAGGCGCATTAAACTGCAGTTGAAACATTGAAGGTACAGTAGGAAGAACTAATGCCCTTTATAGGGATTTTCTTACTGCAGTCCCTCATCTCCCAGTAAAAAAATTGGGGAGGAAGGCTCGGAGATGAAGATTTCGTGCAGTAATAGAAACTGTGAGTGGAACAAACTCCTGAATAATGAAATTGGAACACCCGTTATTAAAGGGTTTATACATTTATATTGATTTAATAGAGTTAGTATTTGACTTTCTTACAGGACTTTTCCTGAATAGCTGATTTTTTTTGCCTTTTTGCAAGGCGTTTCTGAAAATTTTAAATACTTATGGGTGTTCCCTGTGCAAGTTTAAATTTGTTTGGATCGTTGACATCAGGGGTCTGTCTACAACTGCTATTTCAGATGAGTACTTCAGAAAAAAAAATATGATTATTAAAAGTAGAGTTCTTTTGTCAATCTTTTCGTTTCCTGTCTTATTTTACTTTTCCTCTATGGCATTTTAAATTTCTGCTGGAGTATCAATATATATCTGGCTGCCATCTTGAGCATTTTCATAGCTCTTGGAAAAGTACCCAACATTTGTTCAGCGCTTACAGAGAGAATTTCATTCCTTATTAATTAGTTCCACTGCGTCTTTTCTTTTTTTGTTGCCCTGGTGTTTTCACCTTGCAGCAAAAATAGATGCTGTTTTGGGGAGGGAGTTGTTTTGTGAAATTGAAGTAGTTTGAGGCTTTAAAACAACTTCATAGTCTGATTTTATCAAATTAACTCTATTTTTAGTTCAGTAGTGTCCTTGTAAGTCATTCTGCCATTTGTTAACAAGCCCTAAAAAACCTTAAGATGCCAGTTAAATTACAACCTTTTTTTCTTTTGCTTGTAAGCCATAAGGATGAGTTTACTATTATTCCTGTGTTGGTCGGAGCACTGAGTGAGACAAAAGAGCAGGAATTTGGAAAACTCTTCAGTAAATACCTAGCTGATCCTAGTAACCTCTTTGTGGTTTCTTCTGACTTTTGCCATTGGGGTAAGTTTCGCATCTTTTCATTATAGTAGTACGATAAATATTTTGTATTTCTTTTTAAAGAATGTCTTTTGTAAAAAGTGTTTTAATTCCTTGTAAATGTAGCTTTGAAACTTAAGCACCTTGGTAAAGCTTAAAAAAAAAAAGTCTTTTTAGATTTGGAACAACAGATTAAATAATAATGTAACATCTTTTCAGTAGAGTGGAGGAAAGAAGTGGTGAAGGTGTATGGTTTATAAGCATCTCTTCACTGTTGGAATAAAATGTATCTGAAGTTTCTTGCTTTTTTTTTTTTTTTTTTTTTTTTTTACCCTTAAGCATCTCAATGGAATTTGCAAAGCTAACTAGGTAAAAAGTCACTGGACATGGCAACATCCCCCTTTGCTGGAAATAAGTTTTGTATGTTTTATTGCTGGGTAAGATAGCAAATGGAGTATTTCTGCCAGTTCACCAGAGTTACCCCAGTTCATCTTGGTGGCAGAACTTCCAAAAGCCTTGACTTCTGTCCTTCTGCTTTAATGCTTTGTTTTCCTTATAAGTGTGACAATAACTGGAAAAGGAACTGCTTCAGAAACATATGTTTGATATTACACAACAGACCTTCTTCTCTTTTTTTCATGGTCATCTTTGGTCATCTTACGTAATTAAGTTCATATTTTACTCATCTTTGAACTGTGGAATAGCTGGAGCTATATAAGAATGACCTGTGCTCTGTTGTGGCTAACGAACCATCTAGAACTGTTAATTGAATTATCATGAACTTCTTCCTTTAACCTTTATTTACAGTGGGTATTCTTGTGCAAACACAAGTAGCTTGACTCCAGAGTTTTCTTTTGCCTAAAGAGGGATAGTTTAAAAAACAAATAAAATGCTGCTTTACTTGTTAATTTATAGAATTGGAGTCCAAGGCATTAACAGGCAATTAATAAGTGGTACTGCAGTGTCGTTTCTACATAGCAGGTTTTTCTTTTCAAGTACAGCTGCCCTTCCCATGTAGTTTTTTTTTTACTCCAGTTCTGGGCTGCTACTTGGATGATTGCCCTAGAATTTCCTCAGTGGAGCTAAAAAGTATGAAATAAATGAGGATTACTACTTACAGATGTTATAGTTTCAATTACTTTGTAAGTACTAGGGAGTGTTTTAGCTACAATTTTTCCCTTTTTTATTTTATACATGATTTTTGTTTCAAGGTCAGAGGTTCCGTTACAGTTACTATGATGAATCCCAAGGAGAAATTTATAGATCCATTGAGCACCTAGATAAAATGGTAAGTTTTCAGATTTGGTGGAACTAACTAACAAATTTCTCCTGTACTTGACATTACTTTGAACACTTTAGAAATTTCTCTAAGAAAGTATTGCAGATTAGTGATTTCCATGAAATGTATACTTTTCCTTTGCTTACCAGAGAAAGAACATAGCTGTTGTTTTTAGCTAATATCTTCTGTTTTACTGAGTGTGCACAGTCTATTGTGGGTACAATCTAGTAAACGTCACTTGAGAATAAATGCATGTTCACCTACTTGAAATCCGCTAGTGTAACTGAATTTCTGTCCATACACCTTCTTATGTTTATGGGAAGCAATGAAAATTATTGAGTATTGTAGTAGTTCAGACTCGATAGCTGTCATAACTGCATATTGAAAGAGCACTGTCATTATGTCAATGGTTTCAGCATCGCTCATTTTGAAGAGGGCAGTCTGTAGTGGATTGTGCTCGTTAGGAAAATGGAAGTCCCTGTTTCCTTGGGAGTAGTCTTACCTCCCCCCTTCTACTCTGTAGTAGGTGGTGGGGAAAAGTACTAGGCCGTACTTTGTTCCAGGTTTGGCAGAGGGCTGGAGGGAATGCTGAGTGCACAAAAGAGCATGATGCCAATTTTGTTGCGTTTTCTTCGCAATCAATCACAGGAGCCATTTTAAATGAAAAAACAGTTGTTAATTTTCAAAACTATATTTAAGCTACGGAAGAGAAGCAATTTTCCTGGAAACAAATGGCTTTAAAATTCAACTAAAAATATCAGATAATTTCTGTAACTTTTGTGAATCTCTTGGAAGAGACAGCTGTTGTTATTTAGGGCATGTTTTTTATTATCTCCTCCTCTTCGTGCCCCCCTCTCCCCTCCACTTGTCTTGAAGGAGTAAAATAATAAGTCTGTTGGAAAAATCTCTGGATTTTTTTTGCTTTCTGTATCCGTATTAAGATCTTTGGTTTTTACCACTCATTGCTGGAATGGAAATAGAATAAAATTTGCCTTTGTTCTACTTCCGCCAATTCTAATAATTCCCGTTCTCAGTTGAGAGGTTTCTCTCTGTTATGAGGACGAGTGTTTTTGTGGAGTCCCAGAATTTGCAGCTCTGTTTGTTTTGTAGGAGAGCAGATTAAGGTGCATTAGCAAACATTGGTTTTCTCTTGCTAATTTCTGCACTGAAAGCTTGTAAGAGGACTGGACTTCGGCATTTAATTACTCTTGGTGAATACATTGCTTTGTGCTAAATCTTACCTTTTGTAGTTACTCAGCCAACAGGAAATGACACTTTTTGTAACACTGCTGAAAATGATGCATAGTGTACGTGGTTTACTAACTCTAAAAGTACTTTTTTTTTTCAGTCTCAAGTTTAATTTGAAAACTAAACATGCTGCATGGCAATACGCTGTTTTTTCCCCTGTGGTCTAATACCATGCATATGTGCATATATGATTCCACATCCAAACTCTGTGCAGAGCAGGTTAGGCTTGTGAGTTTTGGAAATTTCTTTCTAGCAGTATTATGTGATCATTGGGACATCGGGCACAATGCCACGAAGATCTCCCTGTAATGCTCTGCCAGAGGAGTTCATTCAATTTTATGCGTTTTGCTCAGCTACCTCCTCTTTCCTTAGATGAATGTTAAATTTTTCTGATGTGATTTGGCGTGCTAAAGAGACTCATTGTTATAACCACCAGGCTTCTCCAAAGAGAAAGTAATGTAAATCCCCTTATTAGGGGACAACAGTCTCTTACTTACTTAGACCAGACCTTAAGTGTGTGTGAGATTTTCCTAGCTAGTGCATGAGCAACGTGAAATGTTCTGGGCACTGAAGATTTAGTAATCTATTACCACCGTGAGGAATTTCATTTACTTTATTTTATTTAGAGCCCTTAGACTCAAGCATAAAATATGCGGAGTAGTAAATACTGCTGGGGAAGCATCAGCTTCTCCGTGGCAACTCCTACTGCGAGCACGCCGTTGCCCTGGAGGTGCCTCAGTGCACCCTGCAGCGTGACCACAGCCAGGGTACGCGTCCTCCTGATTAACGGGGGGGCCTTGGGGAGCAATCCTCAAATGGAGAGCTGCAATGAGGCAGCTGGTGCACAACACTCTTTGTAAATCACAGCCTGATACTGCCAACTTCTTACAGAAGAGCTGGGGAGTACTCCCTAATAGATCACTGAAGAGTAATTATGCGTTGATTATGGCTAGCCAGAAAATGCAGACTGTGTGCTTCAATCCGCTCTGCCAGGTTGCTCATTTTCTATCTAGTTGTGAAACCTTCCACCTTGATCAATTCAATGGGAGGCTTTTCTTTCCCTGAGTACTGAGAGGGGAAGGGACATGGGGGAGGATAAGGCAAAGAGATGTGCAGAAGCATTGCGCAGCCTTGCTGGCTTTTGAGGTGGCTCCAACGAAATGCTGAACTCGGGAGGTTTCTGCAGTGCTGCTCCCGTGTGTTAGCACCTCCCACGGTGCTTCAGCCCAGGAGGAAATTTTAGCTTGGGCATAATCCAAGACGGTGAGTTTGTGCCTTCCGTTCTTTATTGTGTCCAGCCAGTGAGCTTCCTTTTGCTTTTTCATCTCCTGGTCCCAGTGATTCATACATGCAAGGAGGAGTTGGACTACCTGGTGCTGAACCTAAGTTTGTTCCCAGTTCCATAGGTGTGCTACTACTAGTTTTTTGGTATTTAAGTATGAAGAAGCAGCTGAGGTATCTGGTTGCAAACTTGAACTGCTACCAACCTTTGACTGGTTTATGGGGTAAGCCTGCGGGGGGTGTCTCTAGAGTTTTTGTGAACTGGTAGATACTTGGTCCTGGAGGGATCATTTTGTAGACTGTAAGTGCTTTTAATGATATGACATGCAGTACGCTAGGGTATTGCAGATGCCATTTATAATGTCTGGGTAACTGAGCTGTGCTATTGCTGTGGGGTGCCATAATAACCATATGATAAGCTACAGAGCTGTGCGATAGTTTGCATCTTTATCGTGTGATTTTTTTGTCATGTATTTTAATACAGCTGGACGTGATTCAGAACAGTTACATTGAATGCTGGTAATTTCTGACTAGCTTCATACTTCTTTCCAGAATAAACAAAACACAACCGGACAGAAGTATTCCCTTCGTTCCATTCTCAAAATCATTTTAAACTGAGAAACAACCTGGGGAGTCTTTACTTCTTTACCAGAATTCAAAAATTTTAAATATATGTTAGTTCAGTACAGCTGAATGCTGACAGGGTAATACCACTTTGCTATGGCTTTTCTTAAATCCGTGGTGCATGGAGTTCGGATGATATTTGCTGGGATGAACTGTGTTGTAGCTCTAAATGTTTTGCAGTGCTGATCTGTGCACTGAAATAAGCTTACAAGGCATTCTGACAAATCCATGTCCATTCACTTGAGGCAAATGCTCAAATGCATATGCACGGTGTGTTCCGATGACTTATGGCTATAATATACGCCCCTCAATTGAGCAGCCATTCTTCTTTGTTTAAAAAGTCACAGGAGTGTTTACTAATGGATAAAATACGTCCTTACGTGCTGTTCAATATCTGACAAAGTGCCTTATGCATGTTTGCTCCCACTTGAGACTACAGATAAGATTTTGGGTCTGCTTTCTCTAGCTGTGTATTGCCATGTGCTGTTTACAAGTAAGTGGATGGTTCAAAGACGTGTTTCTTAAACGTCTTACAAATGCGATGATGTCTGTGTAATCACTGCTGGTCAGAGAATAGCTACCTGTGTTTTTTGGCAATCGTTCAGGTTCTTTAGGTCTGGAGTGAGTAACAGCTGTAGTTACCAGCCGGGGGCCCAAACACCCTGTCCACGACCCTGGAAGAACTGAACTCTTGCCAGCAGTTGGTCAGCATAGCTCGGTTTTATTTTTTTTTGATAAAATCAATCTCTGTATGCAATCATCTGATGTCTGTTTTTATTTAAAGCTACACAGAGGTGGTGGTTATGGTTGCTGTTACCTACTCCTCCCTGACTCTCTGGGGAAGCTCTAGCTCCTCCGTGCTAAGCTGTGATCCAGCCTGAATAATTGGCGTCTCTGCCAGATCAGCCGACGCCCTTGCAGAGTATTTGAGAGGTTTCACTCGTGAGGTGGAGACTTCAGACAGACTGACTGCTTCAGGATTGCTCCTTTTCTCACCTACGCTTTCCTAAAAGCGGGGAAGGGGTTGGGACAATAAGAGAAAGAGAAGCCTTTGGAGAAATTCCCTCTGATCTTGCTTTCTAATATTAGACTTCCTATTGTTCCCATGCAAAGTGTATTTTTTATGGTCTCTGAGGAAAACCTCTGTTTCTTAACTACATGCAAGAGGCATAGCTGTCTGTTGTACAGAATTAGTAAGTGTCTGGGGCTCATTTACCTGGTGAAGGGGATTAATCATCTTCAGAGGGAGGAAAAACAGCAGAGAATGGAGGCTAATAAAGCTAAAATAGCAAAGCCATGATGAAACCCAGACAATAATTAAGTTAGGCCTGCTTTAAACTACTTTAATCGTATTTGCTTTGCTAGATGGGGATAGAGCAAGAATAGTCTGTATCTGCCAGTTGCAGGTTTCTTTTTGCCTTTTGAGAATGCAAATGTTTGTCTGCGTGGAAAGCTTTATTTGTATCAAAGTGTTGGCTTCGACAGTATAACTAACTGTGGGATCATGGGTCTCACTAAGATGGAAAAAGAAGCCCGTCTAAGTGTGACGGCCTCATGGAACGTGGGGGCATCGTCTCCTGGCTCGTAGGGTTCTGTTGTGCACCATTGTGGTTAGAGATGTTCTGCATCTGCTTTTTATGCTCAGAGCAGACGACCAGCCTGTGCGCAGGTCAACTGCCTTGAATGCTTGATGTGCCCAGGGTACGTGTGTATTGATGGTTTGTCAAGGGCGTTTGGATATCTGTAAGTCTGAGGCAAGTGCTCTGTAATGATCCCTGTTAACAGGGAGAAGAGATGGAGGAAAGCTTCCTTCTGCTTTGCTCTTCTTGTAAACTTGTTATTGGAGTGCAAAATCCTATGAAAGCAGGGCATCTGTGGAGGTGGGGGTCATCTAGTCTGCGGGAGGAGCTTTTTTAACATCAGCTTCATTGATGTCTACAAGGATAGCTTCACAGATCCTTGGATCATTGACAGCTTTGGAAGAGCTCCTGCACTTTTTGCTTGTTAGGAGATGGCAACAAGAAGACTACAAGCTAGACTCTCACATACTGAGATTCCCTTGATACCCTTGTTAGAACATAGAGGGTTTTTACTTCTCAAGTGCTCTATGTTGTCATAAGTAGGTGATGCATGAACACCTGCTTATGTGTGAAGTAATCACGGCTGTCAATTCTTTTTCAGGGTATGAACATTATAGAGCAACTAGATCCTGTATCTTTTAGCAATTACTTGAAGAAATACCATAATACAATATGTGGAAGACATCCTATTGGCGTATTATTAAATGTAAGTAATTTTTGATCTGTTCCAAAGTACAACTTATGGCAAAATATTTGCATTTGTTTTAAATGTAATATTGCTGGAGTATTCCTTAGCCCTAAAGTGGCAAGCATTGAATTAATTTATTTTTCCCAAGTGTTCTCAGTTTGGTTTCTGATTTCCTCGTCTTGCACATAGGCAAACGCTCTTACAAGGGCAAAGGTTTTCAGTTGCCTGAGGGAGATAAGGTGCCGCGTTCGTTTTGAATTTCAGTGCAATAGTCATTCACTTTCTCTTGGCACTTAAAAACAAGATCCATCTCCATGAAGTAGTACATACTGCTCTGAACCAATACTTACAAACAGACTTGATGTATATACTTGTCCAATATTGCTGTTAGCTAGCTATCATGAGTGCCTTGTGATGTCTGACAGTGTTTTTGAGTTTCTACAAATATGATGAGAAATTGCCTCTGAGTGCAGTGCACTGTTAATCTGAACTAATTGCCATAAATATATGAGTGAAGTGGTACTTTCTAGCTACCATATTTTGCTCTGGTGATGCAGTGCAGGCATAAACCTGGCTTAACTTAGTTGTTTAAATTGGGTCACAGTTGCTTTGCTTATGGAGTGCTGCAGATTCATCATATCGCTTGAGTGAATCTCCACTATATTTTTAATGTCATTTAAGTCTAAAACATGAGGCATGTTAACCTTTTTATGGGGGAAAACTTAATTCACTGGAAATGTATGAACATCATCAAGAGGAATCTTTTAAAGTGAGCCCTATAAAAGTTTATATGAGCAATACCAATATTGGGGATGCATGTACCAAAATTCAGTACTATGGTTTAACTCTACATAAATATCCAATTCTTAACCTCAAATAATGATTAGTTATGCAATTAATCTCAGCTAAACTGTTGGTTTCTTTCAGTTTTCACATTTAATATACTTGATAAATACTTGATACATTCTTTTTCCTTAACGGAAAAAATGCTGTCGAAGAAGTGTTGATAGTGGTGTTTTTTTTCTGGTTATGCCTGTTTCTGTGTAAATTCCCCATAGATCCTCTGGAAACCATGCTTTTAGTTCTGTTTTGAACAATTGTTTGGTATTGCTTAATATAGCTGCATGGATATACCTAGTGTGGTGTGGGGAGCATCGGTGGATGAAACAGCACAGAAATGGTTTAGTTCCACAAGTTACTCAGAAGTTCTTGTTTTATTAAGGGAGTGTGAAGGAATTCCCAGGGGGGTAGTGGGAGGACTGAGATCTAGAAAATGTCATGAAATATTTCACTGATCCTTTTTTTTTTTTTTTTTTTTTAACTCTCCTCAGGCTATCAACGAGCTCCAGAAGAATGGAATGAATATGAGCTTTTCATTTTTGAATTATGCTCAGTCAAGCCAGTGTCGAAACTGGCAAGACAGCTCAGTGAGTTATGCAGCTGGAGCACTTATGGTCCACTGAACCTCTGAATGCTCAGGGATGGCACCTGCACACACTCTGTATACGGGGTCCCAGCCTAGCCCTTACAAAGATACAGTCCCTGGTCTTTGGGTATACTGAAACCTCAAACTAATAGAACTTTCTTCTTTTCTAGTAGGTGTAGTCCTTCCTTAGTTTCAACTCATTTAAAAATGCTTTCTTGTTTAGGACAATGGAAGGAAGGCTGGTATCAAAACATTGTGGGTGGTTCTTTTTTTTTTTTTTTTTTTTTTTTAAAAAAAAAAAAGGTAATGGCTCTGAAGGTATGGCGGCAGACAGTCCTTAAAAATGCAACATGTAAAGCATTTACCATATCCTAAATTTGCACTCTTTGCAGACCTGTGCACATGTACTCAGCTTTCAGAATAGTTTTGCAAGTTGTAAATGGAAAAAGGGGTGGAAGCTTTTTAATAAAAGAAAAAAGGAAAACAATGCATTTATAAATGATCCTGTATTAGAATATAATAAAACTCCAGTATAGTCAGTTACTACCCGTGATGTACAACAGATATCTTCTATTTTAGTTGCTAATAAAGGGCTACACAAACCAAAATAGTCTGATTTAAACTTATTGCTTTGTGTTCTGTATGTGGCTGCTTGTCATTAACATCCTTTATCCTCAGTTCTTAGGCTTGATAACTCAGCCATTCCGTAAAGTGCTTTAGAATGTATTTGATATTCAACATGTGGTACGACTACTTCATTTAAAGATTTCTTATCTTAAACCTGCACTATGAGTTCAGCTGTGCAAAAGGTTTTTAAAATTCTTTTGTATATTTTAATTTTGGTTTACAGTATTATCTATAAAATATTATCTTTTAGTATGTGATACACTTCTGTATCAGAAATACTCTCAATGATTCTTATGCTCAGTTTGGCTATTGAAGGGGAATGGATGCAGTATTTTTGTTCAAAGTGACTTAAAACGGAAAACAAACAGCTTGAAGTGATGATTCTTAAGAGTATCTGTGATGCATCTGTAGCCCACAGAAGCCATACAGTGCTATGCTCAAGCAATTAGTCCTTAAAGATTTAATTGAGAGGGGAAGGTAAGGCTTCTCTCCTGTGTCCTGTCCCTGTCCCCCAATCTCCCCTCCCCACGCTTTTTTGTTTTTATAATTCTTTGGCTGGTGGTATGAATAGTTTCATGTTCTTCAAACGTCATCTCATCTTCGGAGTTCTTGAACTTTCTGCCTGCCAAAATAGTGGTGTGGTTGTCTGAGCTATTATCATTCCCAAAACGTCCTTTCATTCTAATAAGGAATGCTAAATAGGATGGCAGTACTGGCTCATTATCTAAATGGAGATTTCATTCCCTGATATTTGACCTGTTGTCAAGCAACCTCCTGTTACATTCAGCTTTTCTGGGTAGCAGAGGGGAATTTCAGATTCCAATTTAGATTATCTTTGAAAACTGTGGGAATTGCTGCATGCAATGTCTTCACCTGAAAGCATACCCAACACCTTTTTTATTTCCTGTTTAAAAACAAAAACAATCCTTTCAGGAGCTTTTGTTACAAACAGGCACTGCTTACACCACTTCTGTCTTCCCTATCCCAGTTGGCCACCATGTTAATAATGAGAGGTGAACACCACTTACAGAATGAACTCCTCTGCAGATGTTCAGAATCTGTCACGAATGCCAAACCTCCTTGCATGGTCGTTCTTTTACTTGCCTCATTGCTCGGTCTTGTTCTTGAAAATTCCCAGGAGCAGACAGGAAAAACAACTTTGAGATTGTTTTTGACAGACCAGCAGGAAGGCTGTGCAAGTAGAGCTGAGTTGGTAGTCAGTCTTTATTAGTACTCGTCTGACTGTGCCTTATTAACAATGATTTGGTGATGAGAGTTATTTTTTTAATCTGTGGTGGATACAAGCTTAATTAGGACTCAGATTTCTTTCAGTCTTAATGCTGAATGCTTAACCTTGTTACTGAAGCACGCAGTTAATTGGAAGAGTTAAATATATGCTTTCTCCCTAAGGTAAACGCAGTAATAGCTTCTGAATACAAATATCTAAGGTGCATCTTAGTTCTCTAAGAGCCTGTTAATAAGAGCAAAACATAACTGCAAGAGCTTCAAGGAAAACAGTCAGCCATTTCACTCAGTGCCATGTTATGAAATACCTTACAGTGAAAGCACTTCACATGTAAACGGTGTAATGTATTTCTAAATAAAGTTTCTAATTAAAATGGGAATTTCTGTGCCTACTAATAATACCAGTAATGGCAGTTCAGAAGCCCACTCGAAAGTTTGCGTTGTGACGTCTGCTCAAACTTCAGGGTTTTATTTTATTTTTTTGTAAAAACTCAGAGCAGAATACACCTGGTTTTAAAGAACTCAGTGGTGGGGATCTTAATTCTTTGGTGGGGTTGGAGGGAGTTGACTTCACCACTGTTTCCTGGTGTCTCAGTTTAAAATGCCAGAAGGAAAAGCAACAAAGAATAAGGAGCTCCTGAAAAGATCTTCACTGAAGACTCCAGTTTCCACTATTGTCTTTACTACAGATTTTGTTTTCACTCAAATCCACATTTGAATGCAGCTTTTTGGGACAAACAGTATCTGCCTTACACATCAGCGATCCTTCACCGTCCTGTTCACTGCTGTGGAGGCTTTTTCTGTTCATAGGATTACTGGGATTTAACCCTCCTGCTGTGGTGTGATGAACCCATCCAGGAGGGTGATTATTTTCAAATTCTAACATTTTAGAAAAATCTCCAGTATGTGAAGATGATCAAAACATTTTTTTTTCCTGTGTTCATGTTATTTACAAAAGGGCTTCCTCGAGTGTGGTTTTTTTAATTTTGTTTTTATAAAAGGTGTTTTTAAAAATTCTTCAGCTTCCTGTTGTTGCAGTTAAATGGAGCAGTATTTTTTCCTTGGCCTAGGTTTTAGTTCAGCAGAAGCACAAGGAAGTCTCAGCATAAGCACGGTGGGCAGCAAAGGCATTGGGGACTCATTTGATGTTTGCACATGCAGCCCCATGGTACTTCGGCACTTGGTTTCAGCAGTTGGTGCCAGGTTGGTTGTCCTCCCCTGTTTCTCCCCCCCCCCCCCCCCCCCATTTAATGGACTTGTTCCCTCGCCCTGAAAGAATTAAAATCCTCCCCTGCGTGAAAGGAAGCTGTGCTTTCAAATGGCATCCCATTATAATTTGCAGGTGTTAGTTGCCTGGGCTGAATTCAGTGTGCTAACTAGCATCTGATCTGCTTTCAAAAAATTGCCTAAACTAATATGTTCATGGTGAAATAGCTGAAGTTGCTTGTCTAGTGACCTTTTGCCTTCCTTCCTCTGTGAGAAACTTTTTGAAGTTGAACCTGAATCTAGCTGATGAGATCTCCTTTGTGATGAAACACTGAATTTCAGTGACCAGTTCAGTGCACCTCAAAGAGGGGAGGTCTTTTGGGTTTGGGTGTGCAGTGCAGCCAGATAGTCACATGTCTAGGTTGGAAGAGACCTCCAAGATCACTGAGTCTAACCTCTGACCTAACGCTAGCAGTCCCCACTAAACCATATCCCTAAGCTCTACATCTGAACATCTTTTAAAGACTTCCAGGGATGGTGACTCCACCACTTCCCTGGGCAGCCCATCCCAATGCCTCACAACCCTTTCAGTGAAGAAGTTCTTCCTAAGATCCAACCTAAAACTCCCCTGGTGCAACTGTAGCCCATTCTCCCTCATCCTGTCACCAGGCACGTGGGAGAACAGACCAACCCCCACCTCACTACAGCCTCCCTTGAGGTACCTATAGAGAGCGATGAGGTCGCCCCTGAGCCTCCTCTTCTCCAGGCTGAACAAGCCCAGCTCCCTCAGCCGCTCCTTGTAGGACTTGTTCTCCAGGCCCCTCACCAGCTTCGTCACCCTTCTCTGCACCCGCTCAAGTACCTCGATGTCCTTCTTGTAGCGAGGGGCCCAAAACCGAACACAGTACTCGAGGTGCGGCCTCACCAGAGCTGAGTACAGGGGGACGATCACCTCCCTAGCCCTGCTGGTCACGCTGTTCCTGATACAAGCCAGGATGCCGTTGGCCTTCTTGGCCACCTGAGCACACTGCTGGCTCATATTCAGCCGACTATCCACCATCACTCCCAGGTCCTTCTCTGCCTGGCAGCTCTCCAACCATTCCTCTCCCAGCCTATAGCTCTGCTTGGGGTTGTTGTGCCCCAGGTGCAGGACCCGGCACTGGTCAATAGATGGTTGCAAAACCTTGTGGCTTTGAATTGGCCTGCAGTGATGAGCTGGCTGTAGTCTTTTTGTACTGCAAAGTGTCATGCAAAATCTGTTACCTCTATTCTAACTCTTTAGAACTTTTTTCTTTCAAGGTTGTGGGGTTTTGGTGTCTTTTTTATTTTTATTTTTTTTTCCTTATTTGATTTTATCCAATTCTGGGAACAATTTGTCTGTGCATACTGCAGACAGCTTCCAGATGCCTGGTGCCATTTGGGGTTATCTTCTTCAAGCATGAGCTGTGAACTTAGTATTTGCTTCTTCCTGTCATTTCTGGGTGCCTGTTCAGTCTGAGTGCTCCCTGATGCAAGGTTTGAGATCCCTCTCCTGTTAGTTCTACCTCAGGAATGAAAATGATACGGTGGTGATATTGCTAAATTTAGATGCAATTATCAGCTAGCTTGCTTGCTTTTTTTAGAGACTTTGATCTTTTTGAGGAGAGCCGAGAAAGATGAGGAGAACAGGCTTTGGTGGGAAGAAAATGGTTGCAGCTTGTTATTAATGTCAGCTGGTTCACTGTCCTGTGCAGCAGCTGGCGTGCTGCAACATTGCCCCCCCTGCTGCAGTGGTGGGCAGTCTGTCACTGCTGCTTCGAAGACAGGCAGCATTGGATTCAACAAATTGAAGCTTGAAGGTGAGAATCCTACATGGATACCTTCAAATTACAGGTAGGTAAAGGTGCCTGGGCCTTTGTGCAAAGGTGACTGATGGGCATCACCCCGCAACACCCAAGTTTCTAAGTTGATGGTGGCTATGTGTGGTAGATTTGAGATGAAAATAACCATTTCAGCCATTGCCATTGGTGGTAAATACGTACTCCCAACAAACAGTTCCATATATGCTTTCCAAAGCTTGTGAAAGCAAAATTGCATAATTACTCTTTTCAAACAAATTAATATCCCAATCTCACTTTCTGTATTTAAGTCCCCCTGCAAAAACAACCCAGGGTCACAAATCCGTCAGCAATGCCAGCACTGCAACTTCAGACTTTGCTGGTACAGTATCTGCTCTGCATATGGCAAAGACCCAAATGAAAAGAGAAATATAACAGTGTTAATATTAAGGGTGGGAGAGTTCCTATTTTAACTTTTCAGATCTTCTCTGTGGCAAATTGTAAAGCAATGACAAAACAGTGCTCTTGCATCAAGTCTCTGCTTGGGTAAAAAGTTCAGATTTTTTTTTTTTTCCTGCTGATCTGTGGGGCACATCCCTGGGGGCAGGCCCTGGGATGTGTTGGCTGATGCTCAACTGCTGACTCAATTACTTTCCATTTATCTCCAGAAATTGTTACAAAGGTTTGGACAGTGAGCCTCTAAGCTCAGCTGGGGTGAATTGCTGAGTTCCTGTGTCCTTTTTAAAGCTACACTTATTTTTTTTTTTTCCCTTCATGATCATGATGGAAGGAGACAATCCTGTCAGTAAGGATTGGATGGCTGGGGAATGGATGACTGGGAAATGCCAGCTGGTATCACGATACATTCAAGGAGAAATGATGTTTTCTGCACTGGAAAAAAAACTTGGTTTGTGGGGCTGAGAGCTGACAGTACTGCTTTCATCCCGTCCTGGAATAAATGACCCTGGTTATTGCATATGAGCACCTAGTGCTGGCAGTGTTTAACATTTGTCCATCAGGAAAGTTACAGCGGGGACAGAGCAACACACCACACCACCTGTGTGTGTCTCATGCATTGCCAAGCCGCTGTCCAAAACGCTGGGGTTGTATGGAAAAATTATTCCAGTAAAGTGGATAACATGGATTGCAGCAGACACAAATGTACTTTATGTAAACTTAAAGGGTATTTTTGTGTTCACTTAGAGAATGTGTGTATGTATACATGTAAATCAAAAAGACACGTAAGCAGTTTTCTGCTGTGGGTAGGCATGACTCCAACCGTGCTCGCCTCCTGAGGAGGGCCTAGACAAGGCTGGGGGGGAGGCCGTGCCCCAGGAGCATGGGACGTGGGTGGGTGCTCCACTGGCCAGGCCCAGGCCTTCTCTGCTAAGTGAAGGTGTCAGCAAGGCTTTCAAAATCCTGCCTTTGCTCGCTGTGTGACCTTCAGCACAAGTCTTAACCAAAGCCTGTTCTGCAGGCAGCGTCTTGTTAAAGGCCTACGGGGCCCAGGGCTGCTCCCATCACAGCACAGCCCTTGGGCACAACATGGGAGGTTGCTGCTGCCATGGCCTCTCCTGGCCCCCACCGCCCCTCTGGCCTGTGGGCTGCCTGCCCCCATGCCTCCTGGTGGGCTGTGCCCGAGGCACTGCCCTGTGCCTGCGGTGGCTCAGCGTAAGGAAATGCTCATGGCACCATTTCTGCCTCTGAGGAGTGTTATAGGAATTGGCAGTTCCAGGTGCATGCAAGAAATTGCCCCGCCATCACCTCGCAGAGACCCAGCTGGAAGGAAGCAGTCCGTTTTGACAAGCAGAGTAACAGCCTTACTTCTGCTGTTTGTTTAATGCAAGAGTGTGGGAGAAATCTCAAAAAAATAATAGCAAAAAAATAATAGCTCTTGGCCTATGCTTGAGCACTTCAGTGATCTAACTGATGCTGACCACAAAGGGAAGGTTGAGTGCCCTGCACCTTTCTTGGAAGACAGTTAACAAATACTAAATTACATTAAATTTTACTTGGGGGAGGGGGCCCTGGCTAACACTAGGTGTCAGTGTCGTGCTTCTCTGGGCTTCCATCTGTCTGGGGAAGAGTAGAGGCTTTTGGTGGAGAAATGTGCAATATATGTCCTGACAGAAGTTTGCAGTATTTTTTGTCCTTGCTAGTCAGTAGCAGTTTATTATTTGTAAAATATCAGTGTTTCATTTTCTAGTTTATCCTGAACTTTCTGGCTACATCTAAAAGCCCATCTTCAAGCTGTCCTTTTACAATACTGTATTGAAAAAAAATAAAAAAATAAGAGGGAATAAAATGCCATTTGAGATCTTTACCTACTGAGTTACCTCTGTCCCAATCCACACTAAACATATGGCAGCTGCATCCATGACATACAAATATTTTAATTGACAAAGCTCATAAATAATCGTACAAAGTGTAGCGATGGTGCACCTCTGGCTGGGTGTCTGGCCATGGCCCCTCGTGTGTTTAGGGAGTCATGCACAACTGCTGTGGTTTGTCTGGTGTTTCAGAAGACTGCTCTTCAGTTAGGGGCCAGGTGGGAGTTTGCTAAAGGTTGGAGCTGCCCTCACCCTATGGGTTTGATGAGGAAACACAGAGGCTTCCTGTGAGCTCCAGCGCAAGAGGCAGTATGGGCAAGTGGTTAGGGAAGCCATCTTGTCACCGCACGAGGCAGTGGCAGAGGTGTGATGGGTTTCATCAGTCTGAGCCCAAGCCCTGAACTGTGCCAGTTGCAGATCGTGTGGGTGGGCTGCTGACAGCTCCCCCCAGCTGCACAGAGCTGGGGACAGGGATGAGGTGCTCTGATTGTGGCTGGAGACAAATGTCCATGCCATCTGACCCCAGGCAGGAGTTTCATTTATCCCATCTGCCAGTAGATTTTACAAGATTATTATTTTTTTGTTGTTGCCTTTTTTTTTTTTTTAATCACATTGCTAGGTTCCATTTTCTTGACAGATAAGCTTTGAGCTTTTCCATTACTAGAGGTTCTTTTAGCTGCTGAACTCATCTTATCTGAGAGAGAGATCTCAGGCTGGATCCAGCTCATTTTATAACCAAGCAGTGCTCCAAAATGAAGTCAGAAGGTGAGGGACTAAAAACTAGGCCTGGAAGAGAAGAAAGAAAGACCGTGTCCGCGTTTTTTCCAGCTGACTTCAGCTGGAGCAGCATTGGGTCAGTGAAGACGTTTCGAAATCCCTGTTCTTCCCTTTCCGTGGCCGAGTTGCTCTTTTTGCTGGTGAGAGGCCGCCCCCCTCAGACCTGGTGCCTTGTGCCCTCCCTGGCCCTTTCCACACGCACACCGCTGCCGTCTGGCCCCAGGCGCCGCCCTGCCTCTAGCCGGAGGGAGGCTCGGGCCCTGTTGGTGCTATCACACGGCTGCATCTCTGTAGGAGCAGAGGTGACATGGGGCAACAGCCAGCCTGGCAAAGGTCTCCAGCAAATTGGGATTGTGCTGAGAAAAGCAAAATCTGGGGCAAAGCCCAGGCTGGTCAGGGCGAGAGAGAGCAGCTGGGTCAGCGTGTCCTGGCAGCGGGGCTGGACGCTTGGCCATCCGAGACCTCGTCACACCACACCTGGCAGATTTCCACCAAGGGAAATTCTGCTGTGTGTTTGGGCAACATATCCCAATCTTTGGTTGGTGTCACGGTGGAGAACTTTTTCTTCTAGCCAGTAACAAAATCTGGGCTGACACAACCTCACCCGTCCCACTGTGAAGGAAGTGCCATCTTCATCTCCACCAACACATTTCAAATACCGAAAGACTGGCCTGACCCTGGTTCCTTCAGCCTTTCTTCACATGACAAGGTCTCCAACCCCATCACCATCTTGGTGTGCCCCAGTTTTTTAGTGTCCCTCTTGAATGTGGGGGATAAAAAGGGGACACAGGGCCCAGGTGAGATGAGGAATAACTGCAGCCCTTCATCTGCTGGCTGCACCACTGCTGGTACAGCACAGCTGGGTAGTTACGTAGTCACTGCTCTGGGGTATTTTTCACCAAGGGATTTCGCAATGCTTTGTAAGGATGGTTTAGGAACAGCTCTCAGCCCTTGCCCTCCTGGGATTTTTCAAAAGAGGTTGAAGCTTCTTCAGCTCTCCCATCAGATCAGAAGGATTAAGTCTATTGTTTCAACTGCCCTTTTCCTTTCGGCCTAACAGACAAATACATCACCTCCTGCAGCGTGTGACTCTAAAAAGAAATTTACAGGGGAGAAAGGACCCCCTCGGAGATGGGGGGATGTGCATGGATTTAACAGATAAATGAAGTGTAATGAAACCTTCAGGTTTCTCTTACACATATGGTTCACAGAAGGGATTAAAATTCTTCTAAACTGTGATATAAATGAAACACAATGTTTTTCCTAATGATTTCCCTGAGCAACATAACATAGATACAAATCCGAGACTAATCTTGATTTCATCAAAAAGCAGATTCCAGCTGGGCGTCTGCTCCCCCAGATCCCTGTTGGTGGGGGTGCACAGTCTGGAGGAGAGCACACCGGCCTTCTTGCCCACTTCTGTGCTTGGTCGAACACCAAGCTTTCACCCAAGCAGGGATGCGTGCCTCAGTTTCCTCATTAAAAGCAGTGGTACTCGACTTCCCTTAGAAGTCGAGCAACACAGAAACATCAGTGAGCTACACCACAGCTACCAAGGTCTTTTTTTTTTTGGCTTGCAGGCATTTGGAGAGATGGCAGTGTCACACAGTGTGACAGTCAGGACGTCCTCCATGCCACCTCTGGTTCAGAGTGCGCACACTTGAATTACCCTTGGCAGACCTTTCTCTCATGTGTCCACAGAAAGCCTCTGGCACGGTGATTTGCAGTCCCTGGCATGGTCCTGTCGGGGCTTTTCTGCCCTTCCTGGAAGGGAACTGAGTTGGGATCTCCACTCTGCAACTTAATCCCGTGTATTGTCTTCCTGACCCAGCAGGCTGGTTCAAGACGCTTACCTCCTTTGCACTGACCCTTTTTTAATACAAAACCCTTTATTGTACCTCTACTCAGTTTCCTTTTCCTTCCAGGAGCAGCCCTAATTCTCTCCCTCCTTTCCTGCACCGTGACTTGTTGCGCTTGCTGCGTTCCTCCAGGCTGCCAGTGCTTCCCTGAAGCGCAGCATCCCCAGTGGCGTGGTATTTCTGCTGAGGCCAGACTGGTGCGAAAGGGGGGAGCATCACCTTGTGGTCTCGCACATCTCACCGCTGTGTGGTGCCACCCCACGTGATGCTTGCCCTCCCCACAGTATCGAGGTGCTGTGGCACAGGTTAACACCCGTGTTCAGCAGAAAAGCTGTGCAGCCAGGTGTTGCCTTGTCAAGTGTCTGTTCATCCAGAAGCCCTTGACAGACTTGCACTTTCTCCTGTCCTTGTCAAACCACCTGCTGTTTTTAGATAGTTTCTCCAGTTTGGTAAGGTTGTTTTGAATGCCTCAGCTGTCCCCTGGGACAGCTAGTCCTTCCACCCTAGTCATCACCTGCAAAATTAATAATCGTACCCCAGTGTCGACTCTCAGTGTCGAAAGCATTAATGAAGACAGTGAGATCTGTGCTTGATGCACACTGCCAGTCTGACCACAGGTTTCCTGGCTATTTAGACTAGCTTTCTGACTGGCTCTGAACGCACCTTACAGCAGTGTCCCCTCGGTTCAGTCACTTCCCCTTGCAGGCACGCCATGTGAGGAAATACCAGAGCTTTCCTGCAGTCAGAGCACGTCTGTTGCTCATGTCGAATGACAGCTTCCACTTTTATCCTCTGGCAGGAGGAACCTGAAATGGGTTTCATTTTGTTCCTCATTAATCTGTGTTTGCCATCACTCATCAGCTTGGCATCTTTCTTGTCATCAGGTTTGTTCTTCCAGTGTTTTTCTGTGCGCTGAAGCTAAGCCAACTGATCTCTGGTTGTCTTGCTCATCTGTCCCCCCTTCATAAAGCCAGGCACTACATCTGCCCTGCTCAGTGCTGCGCGACCTTGGTCGCCCTTCCCAAATTCTCAGCCTCAGCCTGCTCTGAGCTGGCCTCTGTCAGTGGTGGAAATACCTACAGTGACCTGTGCTTAGCACAACCGGTTTGAAAACTTTTGGTTTACATAGATGGTCCCTTCAGGTAAACTGAGATAACTTCCTCTTCTTTCTAGCACCCTAACATCTTTTGGCGGCAGTCCTGTCACCTGTCTGGCCACACCTGACTCTTCCAGTGGAAACAGAAAAGAATCTATTAAGCACTGTCCTTGGTGGCATCTTTAAGTGATTTAAGTGACAGAAACACAGGAAGGCGAAGGGCCCCCTGGCCCAGCAAGCCCCGTCTCCAGTGGCTGTCAGGTACAACCTGAGCCTTGAAACTGCACGAATCTCTGCGCCTCACGCCCCAGCGAGCTCCTGCTGTGAGGCTCCCACCCTGTGCTGCCGGTACCCAAAGGGCAGGCGGAGCCTCTGGAGAGCTGGGAGCTTACGTTTTGTATTCCTGTGCTATTGGGGGTTTCTTGTGTGCTGATGGCTCTGGGGGGAGCCTGCAGGTAAGCAGGCTGAGCAATCAGCTGAGCAATGCCATTGCTGACCCTATACAGGGCTGTCTTCTGAAGTCAGAGGGAAAGGCACTTTATGCAGGGCTTAACCCTTTCCTGCAACAATCCCAATTTGCCTGTCACTTGCCATGGATGCGTGCCAGCTGTGCTGTCTCTCACTCTCCACATTTAGTGCAGCATTTGCAGCGTCATCCCAGACGAGCGGCCCTCAGAAATGTCCCCGAGCGGTAAAAATGGGTTAATCATGCAACCACCCCTTGTTTCGAGAGCAGCAAAGCATTATACAAGCAGTCATAAATGCTGATCTTTGAAAACAAGAGCAGTTTCCCATGCAATTGTTTAGTTCAGCCCATGTACAAAGCAAAAATTTTCTTGGAATTCTACAGAACTGTTATTTCGTTTTAATACTAAGTGGTCCTTTAATGACTGTTAATCTCTGACAGATGACTCTGTCCATCTGGCACTACTGAAGAGTTCAAGAGTCTAATTTATGTGGAAAACTTATTTAAAATTCTATATTAATTAGAAACAACTAAAACAACTAATCTTTTCAGCCTGGGAGTGCACGATGGTGCCAGAGCACCACCAATAAATTCCTCTGCCAAGAAGTGGGAGAGAGCTTGCAGACAGAGCTGCCGGCCTGAGCCATTTTCCTCCATCCATAGTTGTGAAATATTTCTATGGGAAACAAATAAAAAAAAAAAAAAGAGGGAAAAAATGAAAAAAAAAATGAACAAAGCACAGAATCCCTCACGGGCAGATGGCAGAGGCTGGGCTCGTGCTGACGGAGGGCATCAGCCTCGGTGGCGGGCAGGAGGACGGGCATCCCTGGTGGGAGGGCTCCTAGCACAACACCTGAGGGGTCAGCGGGGACCTCCACCACTGATACCTGCCCAGACACACAGTTTTACGTTCATCCAGCCTGATGTAAGGGGCTGAAGCTCTTGCCAGCCCCCCAGCAGCTTGGGGTGCCAAGGGCATCACCTGGGGTAGCAGTGAGGGAAGCTGAGCTAGGCACCAGCATGAGGATCCCAGTCCCACGCTGGCTTGTGGGATGATGTGATGAATCCCCTCGGATTTTGGGGTACTTGGCTGGGCTGCTGCATCGCTTTGGGGACCTGAAGTCTCGTTTGGAAGTGATCTCATGTCTAGAAAATTAAGGACAGCTCTAAGCAACTCCTTGTCTATGACAAAATAAATGTTTATCTGTTATTTTTTCCTCTTTCGGCATGATAAAACACTCACCCTGAAAAGGAATATGGTTTTTAAATTTGTACTGGAATAAGAAAACATTGTTCTATGTCAGTTCAGAAAAAGCTTTTTCTGTCTGCAGTGGGCCAGACTGTCTTATCTGGAACCACAAAGGGGATGAAGATTGAGCACTGTTTCGTGCTGAAGTAAAAATATTATTTTGTCCTGAAGATCAGAACAGGCTATTCGGTATTCCTGCAGCATGCAGATCTATATTTAGAGTGACAATGCACAAGGTTTTCTCAGCAATGGTAAATCTTCTTCTACAAAAACACGGGGCTAAAATTAAATTCTTGGACAAGACAGCTTCACATAAAAAGTGTTTTCTTTTTGGACACTTCCAAGTTGGGTTAGCCTCTTAAATCCATATGGAGAAGTCTTAGGTACTTTATTAAAAAGGAAACTAATCAGGCTCTTGCTATGTGATAGGATTATTTTAAAGGGGATAATTTCATTAAGTGTGTTTTCTGGTGGCACTTTAATCACGGAGCACCTGACAGCAGAAGCACAGTCTCTGTTGAAATTCACAGGGCTGTTTTAAAGTCTGGAGAACACATTTTATTTCATTTTAAGCGCTCTAAGTCTATTTTCTACCAGACTGAGGTAATAGCTGGGGGCTACCACACTCAGCATGAAGCCTCCCTGTGCGGCGGGCATTGAGGGAAAGCCGTCAGGTCACTGTCCCACCAGTCCCTGCCTGCACGATTTTCTCTGAAGCCCTTGGTGAGTTGCAGGGCCACGAGGCTGCTGCTCAGCTTGCAGTCGCAAGGCTACTGAGGTGGAGTTTGGGACCCGCAGCTGGGTGCTGTATGCTTGGCACAGCAGAGTTAGGCTGCCATCGGGGTTAATGGCTCAATTTTAAGTTAGTGGTTCGAACATGTGCTCAGGAAATGAGACACAAGGGTTTTAAGCCTTTCTCAGCTGGAGGATGTTCAAACCCACATCAGAGAGAATCAGCAAGAAAGAGCCTGGCTGTGTGGCTGAGGGATGAGCGGCTGTCCTTGGGGCACGGAGGGCAGGTCTGCTTATGCATCGCACTCGAGTCTTTGGCTAAAAAGTGAAAATAAATTCGGGAACACAGACCAGAACCTCAACGGCCTTCTGAGTCTCGCATCCTCCTACCTGGCCTTTTTGTGCTTTGCAGAGCTGCACTTGGCCTCTGCCCCAGGGAGGTGCCTCCTGGCCCTGCGGCACATGCTGTGAGCCGCTGCCGTGGAATAAAACTTCCCTGGTAGAAACCAGGTGCAGACAAGGCCCCGTGGCTTCAGGAGTGAGCATGAAGGCTGGCCACGTGTATTTATGTATCACAGCCTTTATTGTGCCTTCATCTGCCGCCTTTATGGTAAAAACTACAGGCACTTCGCCTCACCGAGGCAGCTGTGCTGAGCTCAGCATCTCCATGTAAATACGCAGCTGGTTGTGTTTGATCACCACACACTGATATAGAAGCTGGCTTACAGTTCTTACCGCTGGAAATATCAGCTCTAAAGGGCTGCAAAGAGAAGACAAGCTCATCCCATAGCTACTGAGAATGAAATCCATACACAGAGCTGCTATTCTGGTGCCGCAGGTGTGCTCTGTGGACACGAGGAGCTTCTCTGCAGCTATCATGGTACCAGAGGGCTCCGAGAGCCCCGGCGCCCACAGCCTAGGGAGCACAGGGCAACCCCAGGCTTGATTAAAAGCAATAATTCAATTTCTAGCTGTCAGGAGCTAGCGAGAAGTTGGAAATTGTAACTTGATTTTGATTAAAGGGTTCAAGCAATGCAAAAGGTCACTGTTATTTTCTTTCTTAATCCCGTTACTATAAAACCAGTCCCTTTGTATAAAGGGAGAGCCTGATTTGTGATTTTTGGACATGTGCAGTTGGCAATGCTGTGAACAGGACTGCTCTGGAACAAGATCTGTGCGTGCTATCAGTTAGTGTGTGCCTCACCATATGAACATTTTAGAAATTAAGACCCTGAGGTCCATTTTGCATTGAACCCCCCAGGTGTGGCTCCATTGGACCTGCTGTGGAGATGCTGCCACACATTAGTATTTGTGCTGCAGCACCTGGCGTTCCCTGTGGTGTCCCTATGGAAAGAGATGCTTTCCCAGGGGCAGCAAGCTCTGCCAGGCTGGCAACACAGGGCTTGATGCTCAATTCATGACAAAGAATGAGAGAACAACCAATTCTCTGGTAAGCAAAGCTCATTCTACCACGAGGAGTGCTTTAAACAGGAAGGTAGGTCTTGTACCTTGCTGTTTGCTGCTACATCTGTGTGAAATTGAACTGGAAGTGTCTTACGCTGTGACTAACAGCATAAAGCTCAAGCTTTCAGCCACAGAAACCAACTCTGAGGCTTGAACACAAGCGCAGCCGTTGTCAGCACAAAGTCACATTTAATATCTAAAGTGTTACGGAGGAGTTTGTCTGAGCAACAAATGTCTGAGAAGATGTGCCCCCCCAATGCAATAGGTCTGGTTTAACTCCCTGTAAAGGGAAGTTTTGCCCTCTGAGCGTGGGGCAGGGATCCATGTCCTCCTTTGAAGTTGTTTTCAAGTTCTTTTGGCAAAGCCGGTAAGTGTGATGTTTTCTATCTTTGCAATAAAATTACCAGCTGCAGAGACCAAAGCCTTTCTCCGGGAACTGCAGAAGTGTGCAAGAGGCTGCTCCCCGCCGGGTGCCGAGCCCCGTCCCCACAAACCTGCCCTGCCTTGCTGCGAGCTGGTCACGGGCACAAGTGGCAGGCCGAAGGACGTGGCACCCGCTAGGCCGGGAACCCCAACTGGGGCCGAGCCCCGGTCCTGGTTTTAAAGTCTTGTTGTCAGCAGCACTCCCAGCCCCAGCTGGGCCCAAAAGGGAGCTGGGCCAGGGCCTCGGGTGTCTGGGGCCCTCCTGGAGCCAACAGCCTCAGCTGGCGGGTGGCTGGGCCAGCGTCACACAGCACGGCACGGGCGCTGCTCCGCGTCATGCTGTGCCCCCTCTCCAGAGGCGGCCCAGACCATCTCCCCTGGCTGGTATGATATCAAGCAGTAAAAGAAGCAAGCAAGACAGGCAAAAGGCCACAGCAACTAAGTTAGCAGTCAATTTTCCGTGTGCACTGTGTTGTCCTTTCTTTAGGGCAAGGAGCTTCCTACAGCTCGAGTGAATAAATGAGACTTCAGCACAGCTGATAATACGGATCACGGCTAGTTGGCAGGGCCAGGAGGTATTCACACAGACAGGAGTTCTGAATATAGCTGGAACCCAGATATAACGTCTTCAAACTACTGCTGTGATACCTAATCCATCCATACGTAGCACCTCAGCTGTGGTGCCACAGGAATGGAAGATGACAGATGCGGTACTCATTTTTAAACCAGGAAACAGATCAGCGATCCCGACTTCCACTCGGGGACACGGCACAGAATAGACGCAGTCACAGACAAACGTGGTGTGGTGGTAAAGGGCCCGTACTGTGCAGAGCAAAGCCATGCTGTTTCTTGGAAGTGTTTGAAAAAGAATGAAATTGAAAGGGGGGTAGAAGGAGGATCATTTTATGTGTTAATAACTGGTTGAATAATAGAAAACAAGGTTTTCTCAACAGAGAGGGGGCATCTGGGGAGACCTTGTAGTGGCCTTTCAATATGCAAAAGGGGCCTACAGGAAAGCTAGGGAGGAACTCTTTGTCACTGAGCAGAGTGATTAGGACCAGAGGTAATGGCTTCAAGCTAAAATAGGTAGGTTTAGATTAAATGTAAGGAAGAAATTCTTTACTCCAAGGGTGGCGAGGCACTGGCACAGGTTGCCCAGAGAACCTGTGGATGCCACATCCCTCAAGTGCTCAAGTGCTCAAGGCCAGGCTGGATGGGGCTTTGGGCAACCTGGTCTGGTGGGAGCTGTCCCTGCCCATGGCAGGGGGGTGGAACCAGGTGGTTTTTAAGGTTTCTTCCAACCCAAACCGTTCTGTAGTTTGATGGTTGTAAGACCAGGAATTTCTTGGCAATCAGTGCTGGGGCCCAGGCTCTTCAGCATGTACGTGTACGATCAGATGTGAACAGTGGGGCAACAAAATCCATTGACTACAAAGCTGTTCAGACAGACTGTGCCCATCTGATTTCAGTCAAGGCTTTCAAGACACATGGCGATTTATAAGTAGATCGCTAACAGTGAAAATGCACAAAGTCATAAAAAGTTCAAGATACAACTGAAATAAAACCCAGGTGCAAAACAAATAGCAGCTACAACCTGGATTCATAAATAGTCCCATCTATGTCATTTTCAAGTAAAATAATATATAAACCTGCTTGTAGTACTATAAAGCAGTACTATAAAAAACTGCCTATTGTAAATTATTCTGCCTTTTAAGCTGCAAAGAGCTGGCCACATTGGCTGGCTGAAATCCACCACCAGCAATCATTTTCTTAGCATTTAATTTGGACAACTTCACAGATTCCTAGAAATAGAGGCTGTAAAGGGGTGGGTGTCTGAGACCAGCCCATCACCCTAAGGCTGCATCAAGTGCATTTGCACCTTTCTTCCCAGATGCAAGATCCTTCTTCAAAGACCTGCAGCACTGGGGAGCCCTCAGACTCCACTTTAATAACTTAATCCTATTATTTATTATAATTTTCATTGTGAATATAGGAAACAGCTTATTCCTTTCCTTACAGCAACCTTAAATGTATGTAAGGACACAAAAGTTCTTCCTTACTTCTTTGGTCTTCTTTTCCTTTGGCCAGAGAACCCAGTTCGTTCAATCTTTCTTCATAATCTGTATTTTCTATATCACTAGTATTTTGTGTTGCTCTTCCTTGGACTTCTCTGTCTGCAGGGACATAAACTAGAGCAGCTCAGGCAGTATTCCAGCTGAGCTGTTAGCAAGCACTGAGTAGAATTGGGTGGTCTTTTCTTATGTCTTACAATCAAGACAAAAAGTCTTGCTTTTACAAGAACAGTATTTGCCCTCTCGCCACCAAAACAGTACTGTTGATAGAGTTCAGCTTATTAAGTTATTTAATTAATCCTCTCACACTGTTTTCTGGAGAAAGCTTCATACCTTCCTATTGCTAGCTGTGATCTGTGGCTCTAGAGACCCATGCACTTTTTATTCATTAGCTAGTAACAGAGCAAACCTAGAAAAGATTCCAAAGAAATCCTGTCTATATATTTTGGATTTTAACAGTGGACACCAGTGGCTACTTGTTGGCACATATGTGTAACCAGTTTTTTATTGGCCCTGTGGTAGTTTTGTGTAAACCAGTGATTTTGAAATTTTTGTCTTTAGGCTTTGGTAGGGGCTACATTTAGGTGGTTTCTGAAATGTAACAAAGAGAAGTAGGAATATTTTCAGCAGTTGCAGCTTACTATGGAGCACTCTGAGCTTCCTCATGGATCTATGTTAGAAAAGAGTGAAAACATCTCATTCAAGTCATGCTTCTTTAATTTATAATGAGAATATCAAATGAAATAGAGACAAGAAAGGTCTGGCTAGAATCATGGTATGTAGAAACTCCTGCTTTTGTCCTTCCACAAGGCCTATTATCCCTGTTGCAGTGGGAAATAAAACTGGTTTAATATTATTTATGCTTGGCAAATCCATCTTGGCTGATACTCATCTTCTTTGTCTTGCAGATAGCTGCAGTTTGTTCAACTATTTCCATCAAGAGTTTTTTTTCAGGGACATTTTCCTTTGGCCACTCTGTGATTCTTTGATTTGATAATTTCCCATCTTCATTCTACACTTTTTAAAGTAAGCCATCACATTTTCCATCTTCTTATCTTCAGGCTACCTTGTTTGCCCTTTGAGTGTTTGCAGTGATTGCATTGTTCAGAGGTTATTTCTTCCGGGTCTTCAGGATCAAAACTTGAAGTCTCTCAGTCCCAGCCACTGCGAAAACTTCTAAATATCTGATTAATTTCTACCTCGTTCTTTGCCTGTTTTAGAATGAAAACTTTCTCCTCTGCAGCTGATATTGATTTATTTGGGTACTTGCTTATACTTAACATTTTGTAGTTAGTTTTAAAAGGCCTTTAATATTGTGACTTTCTTCATGTTGTCTCACAACGGCTTTCTGCCTCCTTTAGCAGACTGATGCTTTGCTTGGTCTTTATCTATTAATACATTTCTGCTATCTTTGATGCCTCCTGCTAGTTGCATCTCAATTTTACCTTTCACCTTTCTAATTTTATCAATACAAGTAGTGCTACTGGTTTATACTCACCCTCAGTAATCTGACCCACTGTCCACTTTCTACGTGCTTCTTTCATACGTTTAAGGATTGGAAACTCTTTCAAAGTGCTCTCATAAAATCAACTTAAACCTCAGCCCTAGAAACAAAGTTTCTGGCCAAGTCCTCTACATAACAAGGAAAAGCACACAAAAATGTAGGTGACAAGAAATGCTAAGCTAGGGAAGGCGGGACAGGGAAGAAGCCAAGCAATCACCAACATATTCTCCTTCCAGGATGAGATTCATGCTGGAAAAGGCTGCTCAGCAGAGCATTGCAAGCAGGGGAGATGGAGACAGCACACTCACGAGAAACAATCCTGTTTGCATGTTCTACAAAATGAAGCTTTTGCTTACTCACATGCAGCCTAAAATAAGCAAAATGAAAAGGTCAGAAAGACAATTTTTCCTAAACAAGATTCAGTTAAAAGAGGCTGTAATAACGAGTTATGGGGATTGATAAGACAAACGACCTGTCTCATTTCCTAAGCATTATGCAATAACTGAACACAGGAGATAAATGCAGCCTTTACTCCAAAACCACCTGGAACAGAGACCAAGGGCCCTCAATCCACAATCAAAATACATCCCCCATCAACAGACGTTGACCTGGTGGAAGAGCCACATGTGTTTTAGGCAAAAGTTGCATATTTCAGAGAGTAAATCCAACTGAGATCAAAGGAGGAATGATGAGTGTTTCCAGCCAAACCACATGCAGCTTGCAGTCTATTTGCCACACTTTTTACCTAACAACGACATCCAGAGAAAGGACAAAACTCTTCATTGCTTCATCCCCCAGGGGTTCTTCTTTTTCTTCATAGCCCTCAGGATAAAGGCCTGGTGATAGCTGAGTGGCAAAACTTTTCCCCAAGTCTCTCTCAGGTGGCCTGAAAAAGGCACTAACAGATCTTGTGAAACTCGTGACAAAACACGAGTGCCGGGTGTCATCCTGGGAACGCGGCTACTAGGGTCAGGGGGCAGCGTGGAGAGAATCAAATCCCTCCCAGTCCTTGCAGGTCCAAAGCTGAGATGCTGTGAAGATCTTGGTAAGATCTGGTGAGTCACCAGTGGATATGTTCTGCAAAATGGAGGTCCATTTTGTCCCCCAGCAGCCTTGACACTGCCATTTGCCTTCTTCTTCCCACACTTAAGCCCAGAGTGAGACAGAAGAGAGCTGGAGCAGACATTTGGGGGTGTCAGTAGCTGAGCACAGACCTCTTACCCCAGACTTTGTCATCTCACAGCTCCTATTCTCCTCCCCTATGAAGACAGTCAGAGAGGTGGGGTTGTTCAGCCTGCAGAAGACAAGGTGCTGGGGAGACCCTACAGTGGCCTTCCAGCACCTGCAGGAAAGCTGTGGAGGGACTCTGTCAGGGAGTGGCATGGCAGAACAAGGAGGAATTACTTTAAGCTAAAAGAGGGTAGATTTTGATTAGGTATTAGGAAGAATTTATTTACTTTGAGGGTGGTGAGGTGCTGGCACAGGCTGCCCAGAGAAGCTATGGGTGCCCCATCCCTGGAGGTGCTCAAGGCCAGGCTGGATGGGGCTTTGGGCAGCCTGGTGTGGTGGGAGGTGTCCCTGCCCATGGCAGGGGGGTGGAACCAGCTGGTCTTTAAGGTCCCTTCCAACCCAAACCATTCTGTGAATCTATGAGTGTATGATGCTTTGATTCTGTGATTCTATCAGATTGTTTTTTGCTATTTTGTACTTTTGGTAGTGCTTAAGGTTACACCTCAAAATTTTTTTGTTGGCTCTACAGATCCCAGAACTTCACGTTTTGTGGCAAAGACCCAGGGCTGTCTGCTCTCTGTGTTGCTTACAGGAAATGAATATTCACTTCCCTACTTTCCAGCAATGCTTAAACAGAGGAAAAGCCATCCCTCAAAGCAAACCCATCTCTTTAGGAGGAATCCCAACAGTACCACAACTACATGTTTCATTTAAGTTGAGTCTTAGAAAGCTAAGGGAGGAAAGGGTTTGAAAGAAAAGACAAGCTATCAAGTACTAGTTCCAACTCTTATCTACAGCTGCATTACAAACAATAAAGATAGAAAATCAATAATCTACCACGGCATTAAAGCCCGCCCAATGGACCACAAAAAGAGTGGCACTAAACCTCAGTGAGTTATACTGTCTTTCCTCAGGGTGGAAATGTCACCAAACATGAGCCAAGAGTAAATCACTTAGCAGAAAGGATGCCGTTCCAAATGTTTCCTGTGTAACCTCTAGTTAAGAGCGTCTCAAGTCACTCCCCCAGAAAAAAATAATAAAATAAAATAAAAAATCAGTCATTAAACAATCTGCCAAGAGAACAAATTATCTGTATGGAAGAAGCATAAACATTCATTAAAGGAACTATTATGTTGCTCAGAAGAGGAACTCAAAACACCAATAAACAACCTGGAACATCTTCCTGAACAGTAATCAAATCAAGCCATAGCTGCATGCTCTACACCACATTGAAGAAAAACATCTATTCCCTACTCAATAAAACATCAGTTCAACTGTCTTTACTCAAGTGCACCTCTGGCACAAAACATAAATCTATCGCCTCTTGAAACACGCGCTATAAAAAGAAGAGTCTCTCTGAGGAGCCGCGCACTTTGAATTGCTCACAAAGTGACACTTTTTACAGAAAATAAAGAGGAGCCAAGTGCCAACCCCCAGGAAAACTACTGAGAACCAAGCTGCCCACAGCCACTAGCCCTGGCATTGTCACAGGCCCAACACGTGCAGCGGCTGTCATTATCTTCAGTCTGTACCACTTCCAGTTGTCAGGCTATTGGTAGAGACTTGTCCCAAGATAAATGGATCGGACAACTAAAACAAAATAAAATCCAGAAAGATATATCAACTCTATCTTGTTTTCAGATTAATCCAAACGCCCAGCTGAGCATACCCTCCTCTGGTCATGGTGCAACCAAACACATCCCTGTTCCCAGGCTTGCTGCTGTAACCCCCTGCCAAGCCAGATGTCACTCAGACCCACAACTCACAGCTCATACAGAAGTTAGACACTGAGGGGACACACGTGTGCAGAGTATTTTCATTAACATTAATCACATGAGAAGTTTCTAAAGCAGCGCCCTTTGGCCTTCCCATTAAAATCAGATGTCTCACATCTCATGTGTCAGGACAAGCCCTGGTTAGGTGTGCCAGCTGTTACAGGGTTTCTCTGATTCACACAGCACCAGCTGCTGTTGAAGGCCAGCAGACTCCGGATCTTCTTTCACGTGGCAATTCCTTCACTCCCAAATAACATGCTGGAAATTTGCCTTGGAGATCTAGGTAAGACATGACAGCAGTTGTTGGCTAAAATGATGCTGCTGACATGTTGGTAAAAGAACTTGCTTTAGCAAATTCATTTTTAACCTTCTCATTGCAGCAACAGGTAAATGTCTAGCTCTTAAACCCATGCTCAGAGTAGCTGGCCTCCTGGTTTAAGGCTGAGAATAACCACGTGCTTCAAAGTAGAAACTCAGAAACGCTGAGGTGGGTTGGAAAGAGAAATGCAAATGGCACCACCAAATACCATTCTTTGTGCCAGCCATGACCTCTACTTGTTGTTTGGATGATGGCACATAGCAGATAAGCCGTGATATAGAAAAGTGTGATCCTGTGCAGGTGAGTATCTGATCTGGCACCAGGAGGCAGTTGTCACTGGTGGAGGGCTCATGCTGTGGAAACGTGAGGGACGGCATGAGGCTGGAGTTCATTGTTGCTCCTCCTCTGGGCACAGGTGGATCTCCCAGACCCCTGCCTGACTCCTGGCCGCACACGGATCTGTTTGCATTAGTGTTTATGGCAGCTGCATCAAATCTTTTCCCGAGGCTGCAGCCATCAGGAAAGCTAATGAGGTGCCTCTGACAGGATTGCTTTCACGAGACTTTACAAGGTGCTGGTAGAATCGTTTCCTGCTGCAAAGGACAGAGTTCAAGCAGGACGTGAACTCTCCTGTGGAAACTCATGATAAACTATTGAGACACCGTGATGCCAATAGAAAAGAGACGCAGGATGCAGTCAGACCCTGGGGGTCTGAACAGTCCTTGCAGAGCTGTGTTTGCTTCACAGTGAGCTTGTGTGTCCCCACAGGGCGCGTCAGTGGGGCTTCACAGCACAGCCAGGGCTCCAGCACGGCTCTTGCAGCCCAGGCCCACAGCTCCTGCCAGAGCAGGCAGCTCTGCTCTTGCCATCGCACAGGGTGTCCGTGGTGGGTGAGCACTTGATCAAGACATCTGTGCATGGCTGACAAGAGGAGAGGAAACCAAGCCTCGGATGTTTGTCTTGAAGGTTCGTTAACCCCATTGCCTCCACACTCCCAAGGGTCAAACCAGAAGATCCATAACCCATGAAATCCTTAGCCCTGGGCAGTAAGTGCTGCTTCTTTGAGATTTTTTAGGTATGAGATCCTGAAAGCACTGAGCGAAAGCCATACACAGCATCTGGTAAAGTTAGGGTTTCCCCTAAGGAAAAGCTTGTCTCTTTTTGAATGATTCCACAACCTCCTTTGACAAAGAACATCCCCAGAACATGCAGATAACCTAGGCCATCAAGGAATGAGTCTAAAATGAGTGATTTTTGCACAAAGACAAAAGCCCTCCCAAGAGAAACAGATAAATCTGTGTAGCGCTGGTATGATGCATACTTCACATTTCTGAATTTTAAAAAGGGCAAAACACTTTCTGTTAGAAAAAGTCATAAATCAGAAATGTAATTTTTAATAGAGTTATTTTGTTTTGCTCATTTCTAAAGCAGCCAACCTATTCTTTCCCCTCATGAAGTATATGTATTTTAAAGCTGGATACGTTTCCAAAAAGAGAAGCTTATCTGATATTCTTTATCATGATAAGGTTTTAAAATATAAGAGGTTTGGAACATAAAGGCCAGACAACATGTAGCAAAAGCAGGTTGAGAGTAAAATAAAATCTGTCTGCTTCTCCAATAGTAATAGCAAACGATCCAAAGTAGACATCAAATGTTATCAGCCCTATCTAGCCTAGTAAAATGAGCTCATGTGACCAATACCCTAAGCACTACCATGCTTTCCAGAAAAGATAAAAGAAAAAATAAATGTTAATTGATATGGGAAGGACAGCAGATGTTTGGACTTACGACGAGAGGAGGCAAAAAGTCTTACAAAGGAAAGGTGATTATTTCCAGGCTGTGCTCAAGGTCAGCAGGGTGAAGATTTGAGATTAGGAAGTTACGTAAAAATTGGGCCTTTAAATCACATGTATCGGTCTTACACCCATGGAAGTTGCCGTGGAAAAGTTTAGAAAGGTTACTCAGTAATGCAAAAGCTAGCTGGCTAGATGGTGAATTTCTCAAAGAATTTGCCTGGCTTCCCCCAGCAAGGACACCTGAGAAAACAAGTAGTTGTGCTGGAGGTAGCAGGGCTGGATGGAGGGAGAGCAGTGTGCATGGGTCACAAAGTCTGTGCCTGGCCAGTCCCTGAGCCAAACCTCTATCCGAGCAGCATCCCCACATCACACCCAAGTATGAAATCCATGTTGCAGTAGGTGCCTCCATTTTTAGGACCCTTCTATCCTGAACCAAGTTTTCAACTTAGTCAGACCAAAGATATTGAAAGGAATTCCAGAAGAAGTCTTGCTCAGACAAAATTGACTTGATATGTGCTGAAGGGCCATCATGAGGCGCCCAGCCTGGAGCTATCTGCTTCAGCTGACCTTAAAGCCCAGCCTGCAGTGATGTGGAACAGGGAGGTTTTGCAGAATCTCCCTGGCGACAAACAAAGACTGGATATTTCCAGCTGGCTGGGTAGGAAATGGGTATACAAGAGTCAGGAAAACATGTTGCTCTGAGCAGGTGCCCCAGGAGGGCTGCAGCAAAGGAGAGGTGGAGAAGCTCTACCTAGCCTAAAAAATCTCAGACTTACAGGCATGGATGGGACTTCCTGTGGAGACATTGCAGCTCAGGATAATTTGTGCGTAAGTTTTTAGGATCTTTAGGAGTCAAAGGTGCCCTTTGTTGCACCTGCCTTGTGTCCCTTTTTACCCTGTTATCCTGGAAGAAATAAGTGATGAACTGTAAGTTCCCATGCATTGTTGGATCCCCGAGGAATGCAGATATGCAAGGAAGGGCATTGCATGACCCATGCCATTAGCTTCAGTACCTGAAAGCATGTGGGAGCTGAAATCAGTGATGTTTTTGAGCCACATCGGCCCTCACTGAAAGCTCTTCAGTACAGAGGTGTGTCCTTGCCCAGGTTCAGAGAACCTGAGATGGAGGCAGTGCATCTCTCTGGAGATGGAGATGAACGGTGGCCAGTTCTCTGGAATCCAGTGTATGATGCGAGACCTATCAATGAGATGATTCAGCCAGTTTTGTGATCAAATTCAGAACTGCTAGAGGAAGAAATTTCTACTCCAAGGTGAATTCTTACATTTTGAAGCTTGTTTTCATTCCAACTTATGATGAAAAGTCAAAATCTAAACAAACAAACAAAACCTAGAATAAAAACTCTAGGTTTCCGACTAGGTTTGTCTTTGGGTATGTCAAAGACATAGAAACAACCTTTTAAGAGCATTTCTGACATGAAAAAAAATGTAATGTAACAATAAAAGGGAAATGAGACAGCTAAAAAGAGAGTTGTTCAGCAATCTCCTGTTTTCCTGCTAAGCAATTCCAATTTTATTTATTTTTTTAAATTTTGCATCAGAACTGATACATTCCCATTAAACAATGAGATTCCAGGGAAATAAATTTTCCACTTGTTTTGAAAACAGTGGAGGAATTCATAGTCTTTAGTGAAAAATAAGTGATAACTGAGAGTTCTTACCAATCTGGTCTTCAAACTTGTATTTAAAAATATTGCACAGATGAAGCGAACTGTTTGGAAGCAATTGATTTGCACTGAGCAAACCCCTGTTCCTGACAGCTGAAGCCATAATTTGGATCAGATGTCTGGGCCATTCGCAGCTAGGGGATAGATGGAGAATTGTTGAGATTTGCTTTGAAACACATGATGGGGAGCATTTCAATTGTCAAGATTCTTGTAAAGTTGAAGCAGGGTAGGTTCCTGCTGGCTAGATATTCATGAAAAATAGCTCACTGCAGAGGAATGGAGAAAAATGAGTGGCAAAATGCAAACCAGGGAATATAGCAAAAGCTTGAACAGGAAGCCCAGTCCTTGAGAGGCATTTTGACACCCAAACTATAAACCTATCTTTAGTGGGATCTGTTGTCCCCACATCGCCGGCCACGGGCGCCTTCAGAGCAGCAAGGGTCTTATTTTGTAATGCACCAGGAACGCGGCGTTGTTCCCTGAAGCAGCACTGTTCCCGTGCTAAAAAGAGAGGCACAAACAGTTAGAGACAGTCTGGAGCCTGCAAATGAGAGACATACAGCCTTTGCTGGAATGTGCGCTGACAGCTGAGCATCGCTTGATTTCATAATGGTCTGGGATTTTCCATGGCACCTCGAAGGGTTAGGTGCCTGCACCCTGCTGGCACCAAGTGGGGCTATGGCTCCTTCCTTTCCTGGTCTCCTTTGGCCATCTTCAATGGCAATGAGTGAAAACAGGCAAACATACAGACAATTCTTTTCTCTGTTTTTTCTTTTTTTTTGGTGAGGTAGTGCTATTTTCTTCTGACATGGGCATGAATGTCACCTCCAAAAAATCCTCATCCAAGCAGGGTAAAAACATCCAAAGAGGAGTCTGGGGCAGCTCAGCTGCCAGGTGTCCGAAATCCAGGGGCTCCCAGTGTCCCTTGGCTGGCGTGGCGGGTTGTGGTCACTGCGCCGTCCTACAGCTGTCCCCAGCCCCAGGCCTAGCTGCTCTGTCACTCCACAGCCTCCTGGCAAAGCCACTCACTGAGGGTCTGGCAGGGAGGCAGCCAATGGGTTTCTGCAGGAAAACATCCTATATTTAAAATCTGCAAGAGGTAGGAAGTCTTCCTCAAAGCTTCCTTCAGCATCCTACCACACGCATCACGGAAACCACTGCAATTAGGAAAATTAAAGTTCTCTGTGGAGGAGGAAGTCCTTCAGCATTTGATTTGTAACAGTGACAGATGCCAGTCACTCAAGAAGTGGCAATTTATTTGATGCTTTTAAAATAATACAGGATCATGGAAATCACAAAAGAAAGTCCTATTCAGTCCATACTACTAGTGCTATATTAAGGAAAAAATGTGTTCACAAACCCAAAGTAAATCTAAGTTTAGTTTTACAAAGTAAACTCACTACTGCTAGCCCCTGTTACATTAAGCAAAAAAATTGTGGTCTTGAATTTCAATTAAATTAGAAATAAATTTGAAATAACTTTTTAAATTTAAATGGCTTTTTTTTGCACAATGACAATTCTGGTTTTCAGCCAACTCTAATTATCTTGTGAACTTTTCCTGCTAGAGCTTTACTTTACTGCTAACCCTGCTTTTCTTTCCCCCATGAAGCAAAAATTGTTTGTCTTACTGACAGAAATAGAAATTTGGTGATACCGCGGCTGGATGTGCGTAAAACTTGGTTTTTAGTAAGTTAAGACAAAACCTGAAACATAAGTATGCTAGCAAACAGAACACAGCAGGTGCTTAGATCTACAGTGAGATGATCTTATTAAATTTTGCACCAAGAAAGATAAAAGGATCATTTGCCATTGGATCCATGTTTTGAAATTAATGGACCCATGATAATACGTTTATATATATATATATATATATATATATATATTAGCAGAAATATGTGAAATATGCATTTTTGTGACCTTTTAAAAGACTATGACGCAAAATCAACAACCCACACTAGCTGAAGCTATTCAATACAATAACATATTCTAGAATAGACTGCTGCGTCTTTTAATCCTGTTTTTGGTAGTGTATAATTAATTTTCAGTGACTATGCTTATGCTGCTTTTATACAGAAATCTGGGTCAAGAATTGTTATTGAAGAACATAGCTGAGAAGGTTAAAAAGGAAAGAAAAACACACCTATACAATATATCTTCTGAACATCTTTCACTGTTAGATTCAAAGCAAGTAGAAAAACCTGCATGTATATATGTATAAATCTAAAAGGAAAAGCAGGATAAAAAGGAGATAAGATGAGGTGTTTGAAAGAAAGTTGTTAAAATTGAAACAAAGGGAAAAGAAAATGTCAAACAACAGCCAACCTCAGACAGAGCTATACAAGTAATTGATTAGTGGCTTTTTCTTTTTCAACAAGACAAAAACTAGGCAAAATAGGAGGGTTTTGTTTTCCTTTCTTTTTTTAAATGATATATTAGCTTATGCTCTGTAGTTTTTAAGCTCCTTTACTACTACTATTTGTCCATTTTTTAAATGAAAACATTCTTTTGAAATGCATGATTGACTACCGTGGGCTAATCTTTTCTTTTCATTTACTTCTTTTTTTGAAGTGTTGAACTGAACCTGAAAAAAAGCTTCCATATTGCTTTCCCTGAACTGCTTTAAGCTAAATGATTTACAAAGTATTGGCATAGTGTCTGATGCCAAGATGTTTCCAAACTCTAGTTCGGTTATATAAATAAGTATCGCATCCCTCTACTTTCCACAACCCCACATTGTTGACGTTAAATGCTCTCTTAATAGTGCTATTATTTTAAGAAATCTGATTTTAGCAGCTCTCAGGGTGATAGACCTTTCAATAAGTGGCAGTCTAAGAAAAAAATATCTTCTGAGCTACAGTATCAATGTTTGAAGAATGACCACGAATTCTGGAAGAGGGAAAGAAAAATGGAAACGTCAGGATGTCGCTTGAAGCATGTGAGACATTTCTGCTTTGTGTTACCAATGCATATTGTGTTTTAGAAGTTTCTAAAGGCAAATGCCTACTCGGTGGGTGGCAGAATCACAGAGAACTCTTCCCAGCAGAGTACAGAAGGAGAGAAGGAGAGGTGTCTGCTCAGCGCCTGTGTCAGTCGGGCAAGTGTATGGAGCCATACGTACTTTTATCTTCAAAAGCAGGGTGCGGGGGCATTTCGCGTGCCCCAGTACTTTGTCATGCATCGATTCACAAAAAGCCTCCAACCCTTTTTGTGAACTTTAGTAGATTGTTATGGCACATTATCAATTTTGAAGCTGCTGTACATGTGTTGTTAATACGCTATGGTATTTGTAATTGAATACGACCTCCTATGACATTAAAAATTCGACTGTCCGTCCCAGAAGACATCCACATGTTTTCTGAGGGATGAGTGTGCTTCAATAAACCTTTTAACCAAGAACATATGCCCAATAAACAAAAAGCTTTTATTGATTTCATAAATAGCAAGACAATGTCAACTCTGAGCCAAGCAAACTATTGCATAGCGTATGTGTGCGATGGAGAGCGGTAGGTATATGTCACGGAGCCCAATGCCAGTCTCCTGGTCTTGGAGCTGGGACCAGCAAGACAACTGCTTCACCCCTCAGCTCTGTGCAGGGCTGCAAGGGAGCAGCAGCAAGGGAGGAACAGGCAAAAGGTTGCTGCGATCGCGTCCTCCATCTTTCCTTCATGTCCCTTTCCCTGCACAGTCATTGCATAGATATTCCCTTGACAGATTTTCAGTCATCCTGCAGTCCTTCTGGTTCTTGTCCTGTTGCATGTATCTTGTCTTCAAGTCTTTTAGTCATGTTTGGCATCTCCTGGGAGCGATTCATGAGACCAAGAAGCATTTCTACAGAGGCCATGCCCAGGCAGGGGTTACCAGAACAGAGAAACCACACAGTTACATGGCATAACAATGTTAGCCAACTGCCAGCATAGATAAAATGTTATTTTCCCTTATTTTTTTTTTTCAGTTTTGGAATCTAATTTCTTTTTGCTCTTTTCATTGTGGGGAGTGCCTGAAAATGGAAAGGCTTTTTTCCAGCTAAATCTCCTGGCAAAGCTTCTTGTACCATTGTGTTATGTGCCCTAATTTAATGCTCCTTTGTCAGATGAGCTTTACTGGAGATGTTCTGATGGTGATGATTAGATGACATTATCCTTATACTATTGTACAAATCTACTGCAGTTCACTGGCTTTGTCACAACACCTGATGCATTTCAGGTGTGGTTTTTTTTCCTACCTCTTTTTTCTCTGCTCCTGATACATTTTTACAGTCTGGCTGGGAAGAAGCCAACAGGGATGCTCTTCCCTGTGCAAAGACCCTCAACAAGTTGTTACAGTAGAGCCTGATCCTCTGTTAAGTTTGTGCATGAGCTCTTTGGCATATGCCAACAACATGCCAAGAAAAACTGGTCAAGCCAGAGCAGTGTGATGAGGCAGGCCAGTCCAAGTACAAGCTACAACCTCGTGGGATGGCTGAGGCAGGGCTAATTGCAGCAGGTGTTCAAGTTTACATGTACATCAGCAAGACATCATTCACACATATTTTACTTTCAATTCTTAACAAAATACCAGAGTTCTTTCCACTTATTTTGAGACAAAATATGAGCTAAACTGAAAAAAAAAAAAAAATGGGAAGGGGGAATGGACAATATCACTAAAGTCTTTATACAAGGAAAGGAAGGAAGGAAGGAAGGAAGGAAGGAAGGAAGGAAGGAAGGAAGGAAGGAAGGAAGGAAGGAAGGAAGGAAGGAAGGAAGGAAGGAAGGAAGGAAAGAAAGAAAGAAAGAAAGAAAGAAAGAAAGAAAGAAAGAAAGAAAGAAAGAAAGAAAGAAAGAAAGAAAGAAAGAAATGCTGCTAGTGTGTTTCTTTTAAGTTGCCTATAAGGTTTCTTCTTCCCTATTCAAATATTCTTGTTCTTACATAGTTGAACATAGTTGAAGAAAAAAAGTAATTTGCATAAATAAAACAAAATAAGCACAGTGGAGAAGGCCCATCTTGTTTCTGTTATTCCAGAAGCTGCTATAAGCAGTGCCAGCAATAATGCCTCTGCTTAATGTTGCTAACGCTTCCCTGTTTTATTCCTTTCTCTATTTTCCATACCTGTTATCAGCCTAAGACTGATTAAAAGAAAGGTGAAATGTTTGGCAGTTTTGAGGACATCACATTTATGGGAAACACAATAAATTCCGCCCCCCCCCACCCCCCCTTGGTTTTAGGAAAATCAAAATATTTTGGTTAAAATGCAGTCAATCATAGCAAAATAATTCAAAAATTAATTCAAAGAAAGATACCAGTCTTTCTGAAAACAAGATGCAAGGAAAAGTAATGTATTTTCCCTGACAGAAATTTCTCACATCTTGTTAAAGTGAGAAAAAGCCTCCGTGTTTTAGATCTACGAGTTTGCACTTGGCAGCAATTTATCCTGGTGACAATCCCCACTGAAACACACTGAAACATGTCCAAATTTCAAGATGACTTGTAGACTCTTTAGAAACTTCTTGAAATTTGCCAGCTAATTCTCCAGACACCTGTCTGCAATGAGCATAGCCCAGGCCCTCCTGGCAGGCTGAACACACGCGATCTCCCTCAGCTGGGTGAACAGCCCCCATCCCACGCCTGGAAACTCAGTAGGATCGTTCTCACCATTCTCATGGGTTTTCCCAAACATCTTTGTGAGGGCTGTCTCCATCCCTCCCCAGCAGGCAGCAGGTCAACACGGAAAACAACCTGCTACTTGCAACACTGCTTCATTAGCTGAGCAACAAAGGCACCTTCACTTGGTGTGGCTCTGCAGATCCTAGCTGTGCCAGCTGCTGTCACTGCACCACTGTTGGCTTCAGATGCACACGCTCGTCTTTTTCTGCATTCACGTTAGCAAGGGATGTTTAAATCAGATATTCCCCCCTTCCCCTCCCAAAGGCTTCCAGTTACAGTGTTTTAATTCCAGAGTAATGAATTGGTTCCAGATCCTATCTATCCCATGTGCAGATCAGTTCTCACTTACTTCCCAGTGCAACCAGAAGCTAGCTATCTGGTAGCTATGTGTAGTAACCGAACTACAGCTGACGTACGTAGTCAGACATCTGGCTGGGGACTGAACAGCCACTCTGTGTCTATGGCTGTCCAAGAAAAGTAGACATTTCTCTATCCAGCTCTGTCTTACAGCAAGGAAAAGACACGGCTCATGCTGAGTCAGTGCAGCAAGCCTGCAGGTCAGTCAGCTGCCCACTCGGTAACAGTTAACAGTTGCATTCGGTGGGACTGATAGAAGTTATATTAAAATCATGTAGAAATCATGAAGATTTATAACTTCATATATGTTGAAATCCCTGTGTATTTGTAAAAGCACATGATACTTTGATATTTAATGTACAAATTCAGAATGTTTTGGTCAGAAACTATTTTTTTTTCCCAAATCTTTCCTGCGTATGCACTTGTTTAAGTGTAGGTTCTAGTTCCAGAAATTTAATTTTAGTCCACTGGCATACACATCACAGTTCTTATTACAATTAGACATTTTTAGAGTTTCCCTGAAGCTGTAAGGAGGCATTTGCTAAGTTTTCAAAGGGCATGAGTCCTGTATGCTTGCCAATATGTAGAACTTCTAAGTTACTGGACTTGGCACATGGCTTGGTGCAGGCAAGGTTGCTTCTCTCTTTTCACTGACACCAAGTGAAAAGGTTCTCGTTGGTTCTCATTCTTTATGTAGGTCAGCATGTCAGCTATAGTTGTCCTCTAATTCTGCCAGAATCCTGTTGATCTTATTTGAATCCTCTTAATAAAAGCCATCAGCTTTGACTTTAACTCTAGATAATGATAGCAATACTTCTAACTTGAGCTAACCTATGTGGATCTTGGAGAGAATGGCAAATGCCACATTTCTGAAAGACAGCCCAGATCCAAAGTACTCCTAAACTGCAAGTCTGTCTCTAAACATGGGGGAGATACAAATTAAAGAAAAAGATGCCATAATACCCTAAGTAGAGGTCAAGTCTCCTTTTCTAGTGGCCCATGCCAAGTCTCAGTGTGCTGTTGAGCTGTGATGTTTTGGACCATGCAGCTGATAGGGAGATGATGGAGGAAAGCCATGGGTCCCACCACTGTGACCTAGCAAAAGGCTTGGGAAGAAGGGCTCTGCTCTGCTCAGGTGTTCATGTAGGCTAAGCCTCTGGGAAGGGCTGTTGGCAACGCCATTGTACACCGGAGGAAATTTGCTTACAGGGGACAATATAAGCAAATCTACTACTCCACTACTACTCTACTACTCCAGAGGTCCAGCGTTTGGTTCACAAGCTGTTTCCTTCCTGTTCCTTCCACTCGCCCTGCTTTGCTCCAGACCCATGGGGTTTAGTGAAAGGAATCAGGCAATGAACCTTACCCAGGCTCTGCGCTATGGCTCCAGGGGGCATAGGATGCAGCAGAGCTGATATCAGTGTGAGGTGGAAAGGGCCTCGGCAAGGGCTGGGGCAGCTTGTGCTTCCCAAAGAGACAGCAGGAGGTGTGTTTCTTCTGGGCACCCTTATGAGACATGCCAGGAGCACATTAAAAAACAAACAAACAAACAAAAACAATAATAAAAACAGGATAAATTTGACATATCCCTTAGCTACAGTCAATCCTTCGTGTAGGCATGCTCAGCAACTCTGGAAAGGCAACAACCAGAAAGCAATCAAGTGCTCGAAGTGCAAAACATAAAGATTTGTACCTCCTGCACAACAGCCAGAGCAGCGTGGCAAAATGGAGGTAAAATGTGTTATGGCCCCTCCATTACCACTGCTTGTATACCAGCTTGCAAGCACACAAAAGGGAAATGCTGAAATAGAAGAAAAAACAAAGATGCTTAAAACATAAGTAAGAACAATGGCAAACTATTCCTAAAAGAATACTGCCATGGGGAAAATAAAAAAATATGTTTCAATAGTGAAGTCATAAAATGAGTGTGGCTCATACTGTCTAAGATCATGCCAGGAATGTGTCAGCCTCAGAAACTGTGCATTCAGAAATGCTCCATCACCAGCACAGCCAACTTTGTTTCCTTGCTTTGTGCACCAAGGCATATGTATGGGCAGAGCCATGGAGCACTGCTGCCAATGACAAGGTCTTGCAGGGTTGGTGATGCACACTTCCTTCAGCTTAGTCCCATGTCTTCTATTTTAAGCAAGTAGCTCATAGCACTGTAGTGTTTGAGATGCTCATAATCCTGAACACACTAGCTTCCTTGCAGGCCAGGGAATTGTGACTCAATGGAGTGCTATGGTTGCCATTTCACAAACCAGGGACGAAAGAAAAAAGTGACTGAGCTTTTGCTCAAAGCTACCTGTGGAGTAGTTTAGACTGAACTTGCTCAAAACTACCTGTGGAGTTTCAGGCAGACCTGAGGAGTCAATGCAGATCTCCCAAGTGCTGGGTAAAATATTGAACCATTCCTTCTCTTGCTAAATTTCTATTGTCTGCTTGAGTATATGCTTAGGACATGAGCAAAGTGTGAAGAAACAATGTGAGAAAATGCATGCCCCCAGGGTGTCCTCTCAAATGGTACTGATTAAATCCAATACAAAAGGGTAGCCAGTGACTAGTATAACATTTGCTTGAAATATAAGAAAAGGCCATATGAACCTTGCAGAAGTCCATAGGACTTCTGAGCCCTATGTCTTTCCTATATCCTACAAGTCTTTACGAGTAATTTCAATGAATTTACAATGAATTCATGGAGGGAGGGGAGAGACATGTAGCAAACAGAGATTAAGAGTATGTAAAAGAGATGGTAGGGTAACTGAAGTATGAAAACTACAGACATGTATGTGGAAAAAGGCCATAGTGTTTGGCATTTTTTTACAGTTCAGCAAACTGTCCTTTTAGCTACATGTATGTCACCTGGTATCCCTGTAGAGAGCACTTCATACCAGGTCATTTTTGGCCTAATCCACAAACAATTTTAATCCTGTTTGTTACACTGATGCTCTGTCCTCACATCACATGCTTTTTCTTCCTCACATCTTGCCCTTGTGGATGTAGCAGACACTGCTGTCTCTGCAGTCCATGACCAACCCTCCTTGTGTCTCCCCTCCAGTTCCTGCAGGCACTTAGATGGTGGGCTGTAGACTTTTAGCTGTAATGACAACAATCTACATTGCCTTTTTCAGATTTTAGTATAAAGGTAACACATTGGTCTGGGTACATTTTATTACCCAGATTGAGTGTTACCCACATTCTTACTGTAACTGCCAGGCACAACTCGTTCTCATTCTGCATGATGCTTTCATAAGGGTCTACTGTGTATTAAATTGCCAGAAAGTCAGTAGAAATGGCAAAGAGTGATTCTCCAGCCAAGTGTTTAGAAGTCACAGCACAGAAAGATGTGGTGTCCTGTTACTAGATCAGTGCCAGTATTGTAAATGAGCCAAAATTAAAACAAACTATGAGGATGACAAAATACACGGATAAGGAATTAGAGGTATAATCAAGGAAAACAGCTTCCAGAGGACCAAGTAAAACAAGACTGTGCTTTCCCAACTTGTACATCGCACAACCTTTTCTGTCATCACTGCCCTATTTAAATTAAATACACTGTTATTTACATGTAGGCTCGTACCTATAAGATACCATTTGCATGCAACAGTCCACCTGATTACTTGATCACATAACTTTTCTCAAATAATCTAATACCATACTACATTTACTGTTGCTGCAGAGATCAAATCTACAAACTATTCAATGGAGTATGTGAAAAGCTGAACTTGAGAGGCTGGGCTGGTAGAGGATGGTGGTTGCATTGGTGGCTTCATGCCTGCACTGATTTTCTCTGTCTTCTGCTCCATATGACAGGTGGAGGTGGCTGTGTATTGTTAGGGGCTCACGCTGTTCTGGAGAGCACTTTATTTATAGGTTTAGTCCCAACTTCTTCAATAACCAAAGAAGCGAACGGTCCTTCTGGTATGAGCAGTACAGCTGCATAAGCTAATGCTTATAACTAGAAGATAAGTGGATTTAATAGATCCAGCAATGGCTTCCTCATGTTTTTCATAGACCCATGCATTTCAAGGCCAGAAAGAACCTAATTCATTTTATCTGAGCTCCTAACTGAGGCCACTTTATTTTATCCAAGTACTCATGTATTGAGCTTGATAATTACACTGACCTGAAGTATGCCTTCTGGAAATGCAGCTACTCTTAACTAGAAAGCATTAAGCAATGGAGAATCAACTGCTTCTCTTTGAAATTGTATTTTATGACAGTTGCCTCCAGTTTTAAAAATATATGACTTTTTTTTTTTTTTTTTTTTTTTGAAGTTGTCTGGTTTTGAATTCCAGATACAGTTTTTTGTTACACATTTTTCTTATAAGCTGAAGAGTCATTTAGCACCAGGTACTTTCATATGTATAAAGACACTTCTCAATCTTAAAAAAACAAGTAACTTTAAAATATTGCTATAGGCTTTTTTTTTTTTTTAATTTTTTTTTTTTTTTTCAGACCAAGGATCATATTATAGCTCATTTCAGCACTTTTAAAAACATTCTTTATACAAACATGATTGGCAGATTTGGAAACAGAATTCCCCTTGTAACTGGCACCATCACTTGTGAATACCATATGGATTTAAAAGTGCCCAAAGTAACTCAAAGGAGGGAGAAAAAAGTTGAGAGTGTGAAACCAGAACTCTTTTCTCTTTCATGTGGTCAGGAAATGAAGGTCCTCATCTTACAGGGCCTCCCGCTAGGTCTCATCAAGTCAAAGCAAATTTATTTGAAACAGTTGCTTACACTTGCTTTAGAGAAGTAAGTGAGGTGCTGTTCTTACAGTATTTGTGAAAGCCAAGCTTGCAAAGGACGATAGGAAGCCAAAAATCAGCAAGGGGCTTTTCTGCCAGGTAGCAGGGAGGACATCCAGGGGCCAAGAGTCAGCTTAACAGATGGGGGCTCAGCAGCTCCGCAGAAGATGGGGTTGGAATGACAAACTCATAGTTATTCTTTGTGCTCTGATATACGGTTCAAGGAGACATTTGTCCTTCATTGTTTGCACTCACTAGATTATCTCTTTAAAAACTTAACTAACAATAACATGTTGATTTCATGAGTGTTAAATCTGTTTTAGAAACTGCTAAGGGCTTCAGAATGGTGCAGTGGAACATAGTCCGTCTTTAAAAATAAATACATTCTGGCAACATTTGGCCACATCTAAGTTGGATAATGCCGTAAATTGCTCCTAGGTGCATTAGAGGGCAACTGTTAAATTGCAGGAGTGATCTTTGGCATGGACTAAACCAAATAACTCTCAACTGGGATTATAAAGCACGGTTTGGCAGTTAGTGTTGGCAAGGGTCTCTTCCTCATAGACAACCGGCATGCCTCCGCCCTGTTTTGGAGGTTAGGAAAGTTTAATTGTACCAATACAGGCAATTTCATGCCAGCTGATCTCTGTTCTGGAAGACAGTCCAGAGCACAGTTAATTTTGCAATGCAGTTCACAACTAACATTTGAATATTTGCTGAGGGCAGACCAGTGCAGGAATAGGTTCAGGAGTCTGCGGGCTGCCTGGAGTACCATCACTGAAAGATACGAGCTGTCCTGTTCCTCTCAATAGGCTGCTAAAGATCAGATTCGGTTTGGGATTGCAATCCACATGCCTATATTCTCAGCTGCTTCACTAATGTTTGTTTCGGCCCTGATCTAGATGAGACTTAAGCAGTTGTCCAGACTAAACAATTTACATCAGTGATACAGCATTATCATCTTAATTTAATTGCAACTTCTACTTTAATTGTGGCTTGTCATAATGTCCTAAATATTAGGTTCAAGAGATTATATGAGGTATTTAGCTTCATTCAAGTCTTGTAATTACGGCAGACTAAACAACTGAAAATGGAAAACAAAATAACTTGAAAGACCAGCAATTTTTATATAAAAATGCGATTATATATACTGTGATTATGATCACAAAATATGGTAAAATGAAAATGCACAAAAAGCATGAAGAATTCCATCCAGTTACCAAAACAGATGTGTTAGTAATGTTCAAATAACAAATAGTTCCTTGGTAGCTTCCCTACCTCAGTTTAAAAGAAACTGCCACAGAATTTCAGAGACTCACAGCATGGCTGAGATTGGAAGGGCCCTCTGGAGCTCATCTCATCCAGTTCCCTGGGGGTGGCTGCCCAGGACCATGTCCAGGTGGCTTCTGAAGATCTTCAAGGAGGCAGACTCCACAGCTTCTCTGGGCAACCCACGCCAGCACTCTGTCACCTGCACAGTGAAAAAAAAAAAAAGATGTTCAGGAGGAGCCACCCGTGTTCTGGTTTGTGCCCGTTTCCTCTTGTCCTGTGGACACAGTAGCCTTGGTGTGGCCCCACCAGTGCAGACTAGAGAGGAAGGGTCCCCTCCCTCAGCTCACTGGCAGCTCTCCTCCTCATACAGCCCAAGACACCATCCTCCTTCTTTATCACACAGGTACAATTTAGAGTTGGCTTACCATAAAGTACGGATTGTCAGAACACTGCTAGCACTGTGCTATCACAATTCTGAGTGTTTAAGGTACTGTGTAACACAGATGTCCATACTGCAAAATCCAAGACAATTGTCTTGTTCATCACACCGAATTACTCCATGCAGCCCACAGTCTTCCCGTGAGTAAGGTCTTGGGCTACCCTGGTTTGTCCCAGGCTACCTGTGGACTTCTAGCATTGGAGCACTGCTGTGGCTCAAATTCTGCCTGTAGATTCTCCTTAGATATGGCGAGCCATCGGAAGATAGTTTGGATATTGGAGTGGCTCAGAGAAGCCAAAGCGGGACTGCAGTCTCAGTGCAGAGCCAACAGCCAGAATGAAACAGCACAGACAACTAGGAAGACGGGTTCTTGGTGAGAAAAGAAAACTTTCCATGCCTCCCAGTTATACAAAACAATTGCTAGATGTTCGGCAAGCCTAAAATATTCAACAAACTTCCTGTTTCTGAACTTGTTGACCATTGTAAGAGCTCAAGAATCAAAATCCCTCTAATCGGCATAGTTGGAAACAGACCCTGCACAGGCAACTGAGGCATAAACATGTCAACACAAGGACCTGGCTGCGCTGCTGGCTAGGTAATGTACTCTACCCAGAGCACCCAGGACACCATCCTGCTCTCTCCAGGTCCCATCCCCACCCTGCACCCCCCCATTTCCATGGAGAAGAAACTCAGTCACGTCAGCTGGGAGCTGCGGCACACTGCAGGCAAGTTCCCAATTTTAACAGAACACGCCAGCCTGACCCAAATTTCAGCGGGGTGTCCTGCCAGCACAAGCTACCCAGGAGCCATGCTGGGATGGCAACAACCAGCACCGGGTGGCAACTCCTGCTGCTGAGCTGCAGGCATGAAAACGCAGCAGAAAATGCTCTGCCTCAATTGCTGCATGACCAGGACATGCTGCATGGCCACTAGGGGAAAAAAATCCCCAAAATTGTTAACAATGCCTGGCATTTCCCATTGTTATGCCCCATCTTTAGTTGTTTATAACTTTGCCGGCTCTAACCATACAGTCCGCTGTTTTCCAAGTTTGGTGTGCGCTCAAACTTTTTGGAAAATGTCAGCCAACAATTCAACTGTTTTTGAAAGAAAATAGCAAGAAAATAGCTAACCACAATAATAATAATAATAAAAAAAAAAAAAAAGACATTTTCTTTGAGCTGTTCTAGCACCCCCAAGCTCTGGAGCACTCACATGACATTTGACAGGAGGTGGCCTTCACATCTGGGACGTGCCAAATGAGAAGTCTTTGAAACTATTTGGTTTCTGGTGATCAGGAGAAACATGTTGGCGTTTGTAGCTGATTTCCCAGGAGGGACTGTCTGCAACGATGATGACCCAACTTCTGGTGAGCAGAGAAATTGCAGTTCAGTGCCGTGGGGACTCAGCGCTCACACCAGACACCAGATGAGGAAGATTCTCTTGTGCTCCTCAAGCTCCCCCTGCTTTTCATTCTGTGATTTTGTCTCAACGGCCATGAGTGAGACAGTTGAGTGTGTTTCCTCACCTTCTTGTAACTTGCAGTGGCTAGAATGTTTTAATGCTCACAAACTGGAATAGGTGGGGCAGTGTGGGTGTAAAGGCATCTTCCCTCTCTGCTGGAAGACCGGTGTTCTTAGGGAACAGAACATGAAAACCAATCGACATGGTAAGAAAATCACCTGATAAAAGAAGAGCTGTTAAAAGAGAAAACCAGTGCTCAGGCTCTGATCTTCTGGCAGATTTTATTGATGCTGTTCATGAAAAACTAAAATGAAAGGAAAACCAGTCTCAAAATATTATGTTTCTCCCTCCTGTTTGCGGCCTTTTGTTTGTCACAGTTTTTTATATTTATCTCAGTAATGACGCAAGCACAGTATTAAAAATAATTTGCTGCAAAACCCTGTGTGCACTACAATGAAGTTAATCCTCCAAGAGATTCCTTCCTCCTTGTTGACATCTGCTGGGGCAATCTGACCTCTCTTCCTCAAACCCTACCTTTACTGCCTCTTCACTCAAATGGTATTTGCTTAAGTGAGTATTTCTCTGCATTTGTTTGATGCCAAGTAAGCATACATAATGAAGAGCATTAATCAGTAGCAGACCACAGATTTTATAGCGTGAAGGTTTGCCAATGCAGTTTTCTTTGCAAGTTGCAAGCACTGACTCTTCCATGTATGAAGGCATAAAACTGGATACTGATTTACTTCTACCAGGATTTGGTGACAATTTTATAGTTTTCTGAGATTCTCACACTTCCATCAGTGTTAGGAGTACAAACAATAGCAGTGGCTTATTTATTAAACTTCACAGGCCTAGTTAATGCATGCTTCTGCAGTTCTAATTGCTTCTCTATGCTTGCTTGCACAAGTCACAGAACAGGCCTTTAGAAATGTAGTTTTTATTAACCACATGTAGTTTGGTTCCTGCTCTTTCACTGCACCATCTGTGACAGAAGGAAAACGAGTATATTTTTCTTTCTCTCTTTTCTTATGCTTGCAATTTCACCCACTGGAATAAACATGCGATGCAAAGTGGCAGTAATCCAGCCTCTTATGTCAAAAGATGGCAATTCCTGCCACATAGTGAAAGAGTACTTGTGACCGAGAGGGAGATGTCTGGATCAGATTATCAGCTCTGTGTTCTTGCAGCATTCACAATTATATGAGGATAGTGCGATAGAAAGGACCACGAGGAAAAAGTTTCTTATTCAGCACAGGTTAACGTATGATGTAAAGCAAAGTGGCAACAGCGGCTGATGGGTCCCAATATGTCTCAACACCAGCCCAGCTGAATTCATGTCGGCACTGGAAGAGGCTTTTTTCAAAATTGCACCAGTGCACAGGAAATTTCTAAGTTTTAAGGAGATCTAAGGAGTCTCCTCAGGCAACTCTTTATATTACTGTATATTCTCATTCCAAACTTAATCCTTGCTAGAGATTAGCTATGTGCCACTGCAAGGACCGCACACCTAGTGGTGCGCCACACCCAAGCTCTGCATCCTCTTGCTGCAAGCGCCCAGAGAGCAGCCCGTCTCTCCTGTCTGCTGTGCTCTGATCCTGGCCTGCAGGAGCTCCTACAGGTGAGAAGCTTCTCCAGAGGGCAGAGAGGCAGTCAAGCAGAACGATGCTGTTCTTACCCTGCGTTATCAGAGCAGGGACATATGTGATGTGGTCAGGAGGCACAGCTGCATCACAAGGCAGGCTGTGCTTTGGGAACACCACCCTCCAGCTCTTCCGGGGTTTTGCAGCGGGCCACGATGATTCTTGGTGGCCTCCTGAACTCAGGGAGGAGATATGTAGTAGTACAAATCCTAAATCAACAAGCCTTTAGATTTATAAATGACACTTTCTTTTTTTTTTTCCTCAGATGACCCCTATTTATAAGTTTCTACCTCTGACACACCTCATTTCATACATCCAACAATTCAGTTCTCCAGAAGAGTTGGATTTCTCCCTTTGAAGATAAAACAAGCCAAGAGTTCTGAAGTTTTATCAGATGTGCAAACAGGCTTAGAGTGTACATCTTCCCCCTGTTCAAGTATTTTTTTTCAACGAATACTCCCCATGAAGTATTTACTGCTGAGACATAAAAAGCATTCTGCATATCTGTAATTTACTGGAGGAGAAAACATCTGAATTCAATGAACTGCATTTTATAACTTGATTGTGCTGGCTCAAGATAATTTCAGGGCAAGATTCATTACTGCCTGGTGCTCCTTTGGGCTGGTGAAACCAACATCTGCATATGCCCCCATAGGAAGCATAAAGTTTTGTTTAAAAATAAGTTTTAGTGATGCTATACAACACATATCCATACCACATGCACCTTGACTTCTCAAAACTCATTGACGTACATGTATATGAAGTATGAAGAACTTTTCTTTCGCTACACTGCTTTCACCTTCTCATCACAATCCATGATGGGATACTTAGGCAAGGAGGAGGAATTTTTGGGGAAGATCCATCTAGCCGTTGAATGAAGTGGATGATCACGCAGTGTTTATTTCAAACAATGAACATAAACGCTCCGGTACTTGATTTAGGGGAGTGTCTGTCCATGAAAACGACTTCAGAGCTCTGACATAGCAAAAGTGGGGTTTAGTTCTGACACATTTGTCTAGATATCCTTTAGAGCCAACAGAGAGAAACAGGCTTTTCTAGGGTATGATTCATCCTTTTTCTCCACGAACTGGAAAGGGTTTCTATCTGACTAGCTCACTTTCTAAACATTAGATGAATTCCCACCCCATTTATCCTCCACCTTAAATGAGTAGGACTAGGCTCATTCAGCTTGAACCCAGCCAGACAGGTTAAGGGGGAAGCTACCAACACTGTTTCAGATCACAGATTCCTCTAGCTCTTACACCATCTCCCCACTAGTTTTAGTTTGAATCCAAACTGTACTTTCAAAGTGAATCCCACAAACATCCCCAGCTACTGAGCTTTGATTTGCTTCATGAAATAGCCTCTGAGTCCAACATTGTTTTTCTTTTGGATGAAGCTAGGCTTCGTTCAGAAGATACGTGCCATGAGTGTGCCTAATGTCCTTCTGTTGCTAATGTGTCTCCAAGGCACGGAGATCAGACTAGAGGTAGCTTGAAGTAATTCCCCCTGAAACTTGCATATTGTGGGTGCTGGGCCCACATCACTTCTACTACAGATCCATTTCTTTTGAACTGCACTTTTTCCTAACTCAGACATAGCCTTAAATTTCTAAAATTTTTCCCACAGATACTTTCCTCCACTGGTGATTCACAGCCTCAAGAACTGCTTCTTGAACACAGGTGTGTATGCCACTAGCCATGACATATACTGTACCATGGTGAGCATACCTGACACAGCTCTGCTCCAGACCAGGTCTCCTCTTTATGCAGAGCTGGGAGGTGGCAAGTGCCAGAGACTGGCTCCAGCAGGTAGCTCAGAGGCAGACAAGAGACTTCTATCGGGGAAGAGCGTTCAGGCACATGGCTGACAGCCATAAGATGCCACATATCTCCTAGGCTGGAGACATGCCTTGTTTTACCTACAAAGGTGACCCTAGTGACTACAGCACTCCACAAGGTAAGGGAGAAACAGCTCATGGCAGAAGAGCTCTGTTCCTCTGAGCACTACCCCGTGGGGCAGCCCACAGAACTGAACAAGCGCCTCCAGGACCACAGGACAGTCCGTAGGCTGGTGGTTTGCTCAGCCTCTGCAGAAAGAGAACCCCCTGAAACAGAGGAGGCACTCGAACCCCAGCCTTCCTCATCTCAGGTTCACACGTCCACCACTCAGACACCAAATACAAAGTGAACTACTGCCACTCCTGCTCCGTGAGGGTGCCTTCTCCAGCATTTTGTGCGGCATCCAATCTCTTGCCAAGCTGGATCCAAACACTTTCTCAGTGAAGCTCCAGAATGACACGGAGGGGTGGGGGTTGGTCTATTCTGGTGACAGGACAAGGGGGAATGGGCTGAAGTTGCGCCAGGGGAGGTTTAGGTTGGATGTTAGGAAGAACTTCTTTACTGAGAGGGTTGTGAGGCGTTGGGATGGGCTGCCCAGGGAAGTGGTGGAGTCACCATCCCTGGAGGTCTTTAAAAGACATTTAGATGTAGAGCTTAGGGATATGGTTTAGTGGGGACTGCTAGCGTTAGGTCAGAGGTTGGACTCGATGATCTTGAGGTCTCTTCCAACCTGGACGATTCTGTGAGTCTGTGATAGAATTCACAGCCCAGGGCTGACACGCCGCAGCGCCCTGTAACACCGCTTACTGTTCTGCCAGCCCTCACGCGGCACCTCAGCGCCTTGAAAATCCTGACTGAAACAACGCAACCAACAAACAATCCCAATTCCCGAGGTGCGGCGTTAGCTCGGCTGCCGACAAAACCGCTGTTGGGACCGGCGGCTTTCGGAGCGCTCCCCAGAGCGGAGCCTGGGGCTCGCTGGCCCCACCGCCACCTTCCCCGGGCCGCTTCAGGAGCCGGGGCGCCCGCCCCTTCTCGTCGCCTCAGCGCGGCCGCGGGCGGCCCCTCGCCAACCGCCGCCCTGCCCCGGCGGCGGGCTGAGGGGAGAGGCGAGGGGGCCGGGCCGGGCCGGGCGGAGGGGGCGGCGGAGCCCCCCGCGGGGCGCAGCTCCCCTCGGGGCGGGCAGGGGCGCGGGCGAGCGAGGGGCTGCGCCCTCTGACGAGCCCGGGCGATGGGAGGCAGCGCGGCGGGGCGGGGTGACGGCGGCCGCCGCTCTAATAAGGGCCGGGGCTGGCGGCGGCCGCCGGGCGTGGAGCGGCGGTGCCCCGCGCCCCCCTCGCCGAGCATGCACTGCCTGCCCGGGCTGGTGCCGGCGCTCAGCTCGCTGCTGGGCGCCCTGGCGCTGCTGCAGCTGTCGCTGTACCTGCGGGTGCCGTCCCGCTACGGCAAGCACGAGGAGCGGCTGTGCCGGCCGCGGGGCCGGCTGCCGGCTCGCTGCGCCTGGTTCGTGCAGGAGCTGCCCTCCTTCCTGGTGCCCGCGCTGCTGCTGGCGCTGCGCAGCCCGCCCCGCCTCGAGCCGCTGGGCTGCCGCCTCCTCTGCTGCCTCTTCTGCTGGCACTACTTCTACAGGTACCCCGGGGAGCGGGCCGGCCGGGGGGACGCTGCCGGAGGGTACCGCAGGAGTTTGTCCGTCTGCCTCCTCGTATGCCGGGTGTGGTGTGCCCGCTGCTGCTGCTGCCGCTGCCCCCCTGCCATTTCCCGCGGGGTCTCGTGAGGAGTTTGCATGCTGCTGCTTTTCGGCTGGTGGTAAAACCGACTTTCCGCAAGCGGAGAGGGCAGGCGAAAAGAGTATGTCATTCCCTAGTGAAGGGAGATGTGACTTCTGAAGTGAAACCTTCCTATTTCCTTTATCCCAACTCCTAGTTCTCTTTTATATATTTTTTTTTTTATTTTCCCAGAAATATAAAACTTGCATGTGACAACTGAGCAAAACTGGTTGTTTGCGACTCAGCCACGATCAATACGTTGAAAATCCAGCAGCAGTCTCTCTCAACAGCCAGCTTAGGGATGCAGACCCTAGGATGTTGAAAATAAAACGGGAAATGGTTTTAAGGGCTAAAACACTTATTTTACAGATGTATTCATTATCACTAAGGTGGTCTTTGCTGTACTAAATCAGCTGGAGGATGCTACCTGTCACACACCAGGCTCCCAGAAAGCTACATGTATTAATTGCATGTAGTCCTACTAAATTTAATTTAATGCCTTCTGCTCTTCTCATGGATTTCTGGTCGTTTCAGAAAAGGAAATCAATGAGCACCACTAGACAACTGAACGAGACGTTACCCTGCCGGTGTGCATGTATCTGAGCCAGTGCCTTCTTTCCCAACATTTCTGCTAGACTTAGGCAGAAGCCCTGTGTTTTCATACTTCTTTTTCCTCTAACAGTTTGGAGATTCTTCTCATCTGTGGCCAGATTGTACTTTTTCCCTTGTAAAAATAAAAGCTATCGTTTAGCCAAGTCTACATAACCACCTATTTTGTTTCTAGCATTGCATGTTACTCCAGTATTATTCTTACAGCATGCAGCCTCTTCTCATGCAAGCCATTCGGGAATTATTTTAAACCAATTAATATTCAAAATATTGCATTGCATGCTAGTGCTCTCTTGTTATGTAGAAGAGCAACAAAAAGAGAAAATGAGGAGTTTTTCTGATTACAAATGTTTCACTGGTTTATGGTATTTGAAAAGAGGTTCAGCACTTTGATATAATATCCAGAGTTTATCTAATTTTTTTTTTTAATTATCTTCATTAGAAATGAACTAACAGTTTTAAATAATTTAATGTTTAAACTTGACTGCAAATATAATAAGTTAAATATAGAATTGATCATTAATAAAATTACATTTACTTAGTGGATGTAGCCTACTGCAGTTTTTCTGACTTTAAAATTTTGAAGTGAATAAAGATGTTCTGGTTTTAGTTATAAAATTATCTAACTAACTAATCTGTTCCTACTTTTGCTACTAATCATCTGATATCTGCATTTAAGCATTACTTTATGTTTGTATGCAAATAACCTCTTTGTAAAGAGAAGTTTCTTCATATATTGTTGCATATTTTAGCAACAACTTTGTCTCTACAGGAAAGCTTTTATTGTTCCTAATTTTGTCAGATCTCTTTACACCAAACATGCATGTGGAATAGAAGTTTTAAACAGGTATGCCCAGAAGGACAATGTGGATTATTAGAGAAACAGACTTTTAAAGACCACTATAATAGCTGTTCTGCCTTCCTCTTTGCTGTGACCAGCTGCGCTGCCTGCCCCAGTAGGTTGTGTTTGACTGAAGCACCTAGTTCAGAGTATCTTCAGGTCTTGATCCGAAGACCCCGGAAGATGGAGAATCCATCATTTTCTGTGGAAAATCTGCTCTTTTCTTTGGTAGTTTAGTCTTGTGAATTCTTTCACTATCACTCAATGTGTTTAAAATGTTGTGCTTGAATAGGACTACTCTTGATTTCTTCCCAGTGTTGCTTGTTGCTTCTTGCTCTGTGCTAATTTAAAGCACTCTGTAGTATCCTTTAGTATTTTCTGACCGTGGTATCACTTATACAGTAATCAGATCATCCTTCAACCTGCTTGTTACAGAGGACTCGCTGTCAGGTCCTCTGTCTGCACTGGTGTGATCCAGATAGTACAGGAGCACATGATCGTATTTCTGATGAACTGGCTAATGCACATGATATGGTGCTTATGAAAGATTTATGTTTTTATGCTGGCTTTCTGCCAGCTACAGGGGAATGGACATTACCTGATCTGACACAGAGCGGTGCAGATACATGGTACCTCATCCAGCATGAAGTTTGTCAGGATAAAGTTACCTTTTCGTAAATTTAGGAACAGGTTTAAATGAGCATAATGATTTTGTCCTGCTGTTGCATGTGGTGTCACATAGCTGCAACATTTTTGATTTGATCTGAGGTATCATACCTAAACCAGATTTATCACGGCACTGAAGCACGGCTGAAGGCCATCAATGCAAGGCAGTTCTTCCCTCCCTGGAAACTATTTTCCTCTTCTCCTTTCCTACATCCATTTTAAAGCGAAGACCTCAGAGCTGGCTGTAGCACCAGAGCTGTAGGACCGTATCTAGAGACCAGCACCTTCCCGTTCCCATAGGCTATTCCCATGCTTACAGACCACAGGATGCCTTCTGCTCCAGAGTGACGCCGGGAAGCCCTGTGTTTCCAGGCTCCTTGGAGCACCCCGGAGCTGGTTCTTGCTAAGGTTACAGTCCCGTTAGAGACACTCTTTGCTTTGGAAGTCATTTGCTGAATGGGCTCAGTGCTCCGTGCAGCTGCCCGACCCGCACCGATGCTCACCACTCGCCTAGAATTTGTGCCATCTGCCGGCTTTTTCGGCGGCGCTTTTGTATCTGCTGCCAGGTCGTTGAGGAATAGGGTGGAGCGTGGCAGGGACCCCATAACCCTTTCCTAGAAAGTCCCGGGGTTAATGCCGGGGGCTCCTGGGGCGGGCTTCGCCGGAGCGCCCTGCCCGCCCGGCGGAGGTGCTCCCGCACCCCGGGAGGGGGCGAGGCGGGGTGCCAGGAGCCTGGCCGCGGCCCCACAGCGAGCCCCGCAGCCGGAGGAGGATGCCAGGAGACCTCCTTCGCCCTCCCTCCTCGTGGGGAAGCAGGGCGCTCTCCAGCCTTCTCGGCCACCGCTAGGCAGCAGCCTCTCTCTTCGTGGCAAGCACGAGATGGTGCGTTCCCTGTGGCCGCCGGCAAGAGCTAAAAGGCACTCTGCGCCTGCTGGTTTGGAGTGGGGGGAGCAAACGGGGGAATCCCAAATGTTTCCCTCTCCCCCCCCCCCCCCCCGTTTGTCTGCTATCTGTGGCTGGCCAGCTCTCCGTCTCTCCGTGTGCGCTGTATTACCGCAGCATGGTGTGAATTTAATCAAATCCAGAGCCCCTACGGTGCTAAAGAAAACATACCATAAAAATCTGAACTTATCACATCTGGTTTAGGTAAGCTCACAGCTTCTTCACTTTCATATGGAAGGGTCTGTGATAGCAGGGCCTCCAAAACTGATGGGCTGGGAAGGCAGAGAAGAAAGGAAGAAAGTGAGAGAAGCACTCACTGAATGGCAAATCTGCCATCTGTATCTGCAGTCTCTAGGAAAAGCTGTCTGTGAGCAGAAAATGATGAGTGGCATGAGATGTATGTACCGGAATAGTTCTTGTCATAAATCACTTTAAAGGACTGTGGTTTGAAATGTATTTTGTAATACAGCCTTTCCTGCGAGAGGGGCTGCGTTGGTTCAGGAATGCAGTGAGGATGCCAGCTGAAGTCCTCAGGTGGTGTTGGGGTGGGTGGGGAGCCTGTTCACTGCATTTCCGTTTTGCATCCCATTCAAGAACCAAAGTGGGGAAACAGAATATAAGAGGTTGAGAGGGAGCTATCACAATCAAATTCCATATAAACCATAAGGCTGCATTTCTCTTAGAACTCAGACCAGGCAAGAAAAGAGTAAGACAGAGTGGTGGAGGAGCAGAGGAGATGCCAACTTCAACAGTCAGGGAGAAAGTCTTGTCTTACGGAGCTACAAACATAATCCTTTACTCTGTTAGTGTATAAAAAATAAATAAATAAATTTGTTGTTTTAATTCTGAAGTGTGCTCTAGCGGTCTGACAGGCATTAGGCAGGCAGGTCTTTCAGAGACACCTGAATCCTCAGCCTCCTTTGGTTACAGGTGACCCATTTGGTGTGCCTGTACTTAGTTTTCTACAGAGATCACTCTGAAAAAATCAGGGAAAGCCAACTTTCATGGCTCAAGAATGGGAAACCAGGAGCATTTGAACCCTGCACAAATTCTTTATGCATCTCTTGGCCAGTACTCCTCCCTCCAAAACCAAACTGGGGTTAGAAAGAAAAAGCTGCTCCCTTTCCCCAAGCTCTGCAAAATGGGCTCATCCAGTCTTCTTAAGCCTGCCCGTACTGCCTGGTTGGTCAGGCATGCGCAGCACTCACCTGGACACACTTTTCTTTTTGTCCTGTAGGTGTGCCTACTCATGAACAGTGAGAAAATTGGCTCATGATTTTTAGAGGTATTTTGTACTCATTCATAATGGGGTTTTATTATGTTTTTTTTGAAACACCAAGTAGATAAGCAGAGATTAGATTAAGTTTAAACTGTATGTTTCTAAGTAGGAGTCTCCTGGCTAATAGTAGATATAATCAGACCATATAATAGCCACCAGCTTCAATCTAGAAATAATTTTTTCCCCAAAGAAATACCTATTTTATCTTTTTTTCTTAGAAAGTCATCATCATTAATTGTCAAGAACTAAAGATATTTCAATAGCGGCCTCTTGAAACCTCTACCATTCATCTCCCAGCACATAACATGCAGGTATTTGACAAGTAACAAGTACAATTCTCTATTTTGCTTCACCTTGATCCTTTGCAGTAGATCCTAACCACGTACCTTTTGGCCTTCACAAGCCACCCAGTAACACATCTGCATTCCCTCTTCTGTTTGGGCTTAACTCTAGATCTGGTAGTGATATCCCTAGAGGAGGCTGGCCATTCTCTCTGCCTCTTTCATGCGTTCTTTGCCGCTCAGTCAGTGAGTTTAACTTTTTGCAATTCATCCCAATGAGTTTCAGTAATGCCAGCTATATCCAGTTTCATCTCATCAGTGAAAATATCAGATTTCTTGCTGTTTCTACCGAGGTTCCTCAAATTAGCGTGTAAGTAGTCAACCAAAACATCTCAGCATGCTTTGTCCCAGAAGTGTAAAATGTTCACATATCCAGGGCTGCTATTGAATTTGCTTCGTTGCAGTCTCCTCTAGCATTATTAAATACCCTCATAATTATTCCCTTATAATTGAATACCAGCTGATTGCCTTCCTCACTGTTAGTACAAATAGTCTCATCTATATGTTCCTTTTCCATTGGAAAATGGCCTAACGTTACAGACACCTGCAGTTGTTGCCCAGCATAAAGCGTACCCACATCGTTTCTCCTTTTATCCCTTGGACTGGAAGAATTTCTGCAGAGGTATTGTAGAATCACAGAACATTGTGAGATGGAAGGGACCCACAAGGATCATCTAGTCCAACACAGGCTCCACACAGGACCACCCAAAAATCTGTGTCTGAGAGCGTTGTCCAAACACTTCTTGAACTCTGGCAGCTCAGTGCCGTGACTGCTGCCCCGGGGAGCCCATCCCAATGCCCGACCACCCTCTGGGTGCAGACCCTTTCCCTGTCCCCCAGCCTGACCCTCCCCTGTCCCAGCTCCATGCCGTTCCCTCGGGTCCTGTCGGTGTCCCCAGGGAGCAGAGCTCAGCGCCTGCTCCCTCGTGAGGGAGCTGCAGGCCGCCATGAGGCCTCCCCTCAGCCTGCTCTGCTCGTGGCTGAGCAAACCAACGGCCCTCAAGCTGCTCCTCATATGTCTTCCCCTCCAGACCCTTCACCATCTTTGTAGACCTCCTTTGGGCACCCTCTAATAGTTTTATGTTCTTCTTTTATTGTGGTGCCCCAAACTGCACACAGTACTTGAAGTGAGGCCACACCAGAGCGGAGCAGGACAATCCCTTCTCTCAACCAACTAGCAGTGCTGTGCCTGATGCACCCCAGGGTAGGGTTGGCCCTGCTGGTCACCAAGGCACACTGCTGCACTGCTGCCTCGTCTTCAGCTTGCTGTAGACCAAAACCCCCAGATCACTTAGGTGACTTAGACTTATCTTTCTTCACATCTTTTCAAGACAGCGTGCCTGCTATCAGTATATTTCTACGTGATGCCAATTAATCTGTGATTTTTTTTTTTTTTTTTAATTTTATAATTGAGGTTTTCTTCCAAGATAGACATTACTGTGTGCCACTCTCTTGGTCTCCATTCCTTGTCATGTCCACCCCTCCTGCTGTGCCACCTAAGGCAGTAATTCCCAAATTTGGTTGTTCAAGAAGGGTTTTTTTTTTTTTTTTTTTTTTTTTTGTGTGTGTGTGTGTGTGTGTGTGCTGCCCATCATTACAATTTAGCACTCCAGACTATACCTGTTGTCTTGCAGTCAAGCAACTGGCTTCATATACCAAGTGTCTATTCTGTCCTCTGGAAGGAAAGGAAGGTATGGTACATGCAGAGCAGATCACAGAAGTTTTTTCTCCTTGTTCCATCTCTGCTACCTGGAGCAGGGCCATAGCGAAAGTAGTATTTGTGCTTCCTCTGAAGCACCTCAGTCGGTCACTCCTGTTTGCCTGTCACTGATAAATAAAGGCTCAGTGGGTGCTCAGTCCCAGCCGCTCTGGAGAGAGCTGTTCAAATTGCAGAGACCTGAAGTCCCAGCCATGAGGCAGTCACCAAGGCACAAGTAGGTCCTTCTGATCTCACCCAGGTGGGCTTCCAAACCTCAGTGAGGAAGTTACAATGCTCTGTACCCTGGGAGTTTAAAGCCTTGTGGAAAGATACATGCTGAGCATTGAACTCCATTGAGCTTCAGTTAGACTGAAGAGAACGTAAAGATTTGTATCTGCATTACCAGATTCCTGCTGTTGATATTTGAAAAGCAGAATTGTAAAGGAGTAAACTAAGAGAAAAAAGGCTACACTATATGCAAGAGTCTTAGTAAATGTTTTTACTTTAAAATAATATTCCTTCTACCAAACAAAGAAATTACTTGTTTTGATCGTGGGAAGTCTGCAGTATCCCTTTATTAGGGCTGCTCTTTTAAGTATAAAATAAAAAGCATGGGAGAAGAGCTAAGGTTCATTCCATACACGCAGCAGAAATTTTCACAAGCCCCTTTGTGTATTGAAAAGCTTATACACTTAGGTCATTTCCTAGTTCTGGGGATCTCAGGTAAGAATAAAAACCTGTGAAACAGCCTTGTACTATTCTGATTATAAATATGTACACATTCCAAACACTGCATCTATAGGACTGCCGGTGGTGATATTCATCCTATCTCCTTCAAAATTAAAGTCATTTTGGTCAAGTAGAATTATACTTAAACTATTAATCAAATAACCATTCTTATGTTACACACCTTGAAGTGCTGTTCTCTTCTAGATGTTGATTTAAATGTGGCAGGTGAATTGATCAGTAGTCACCCACAGTTGACATTTGCCATATATACCATTTTGCTTACAACTGTGCTAAATTTCACCAACCTAATCCAACACTTTTCATGCTAGGAGGCTGCTACTCAGAAAAGTCTTTGGAAAATGTTCCTGTATAAAGGTTGTCTGGAAAGAGATGTGTTGTCTACCAGAGGAAGTGGGTTTGCCTATCTGTGACATTAAGGAGCAGATCACTTCCCTGGCAGGACTACGCTGAAGCAGATCCCAGGGCCGAGTGAGGACTCGTGTCACTTTGACATGCTGGTGAAGACGACTTGGATTGCCTTGCTATAAAGCCAAATCCCTTTAAACTAGGCCTTCATGCCACCATCTGAATAAGCTAGCTGGGCTACTCAATGCAGTCTAATTGCATAAGGGTGTTCTCCTGGTAGAGATGCACATTGAAGCGGTGTGACCGGCAGGACTAGGGCAGTGACTGTCCCTCTGTACTCAGCACCTTGAGTGCTGTGTCCAGTGTTGGGCCCCTCACTACTGGAGGAACACTGAGGTTCTGGAGTGTGGGCAGAGCAGGGTGACCCTGCTGGTGAAGGGACTGGCAAACCAGGCTTGTGAGGGGCAGCAGAGGGAACCAGGGCTGTTCAGTCTGGAGAGGAGGAGGTTGATGGGTGGACTTGTTGCACTCTACAGCTGCCTGAAAGGAGCTTGCAGTGAGGAGGGGGTCGGTCCCTTTTATCTCAAGTGATGAGACACAAGGAAAGGGTCTCAAGTTGTGCCAGGGGAAGTTTAGGTTGGGTATCAGGAAGAATGTCTTCACCAAAAAGGTGGCCAAGCATCAGAACAAGCTGCTCAGGGAGGTGGTGGAGTGGCCATCCCTGGAGGTGTTTAAGAGAGGAGTGGATGTGGTGCTTAGGGACATGGCTTGGTGACAGAACTTGGTAGTGTTGGGTGAGGTCTGGGCTTGATGATCCTGAAGGTCTTCCCCAGCCTGGATGATTCTGTGATTTTAAGTGCTCTACTAAGTGATGCAGAATACTTCTGGAGAGTGTTGTCCTAAGCAGACCTGTCAGGGACTCCTGTCACACACCTGGGGCACGAAAACGCATGCGCAACTATAAAACTTTTGCTGCTCCTGAGAACAATGAAGGGGAGAAACAAAAGTTGTGTTTACATTATGCTATTGAGTTCTTTGTGTGTGTTTGCTTCTCTTTATAACTTAAAAAAAAAATAAAAAATCATCAAAGCATTTGTGTTTTCAAAGTTGGCCTGGGCTAAGGTTACTAAAGTCAAGAGATGTGTCTCTGGCTGTTCCCAGCAAAAGCAATTTAAACTTGGCGGAGTTGTTTCTGGGAAATGCATTTGTATTTGTTCATAAAAACTTCATAAAGTTTGTCAACTAACATCTTTAGAGTCTACTTTTGCTGAGCAGTTCTGGTTCATCTGAGGCTATAAGCAGGACCAAAGTGTGCGAGCCTGCAATCCAGCCAAGTATTGTCCAGGCCAGCACTGCAGGGGCAGAGCAGCACTTCTCATGCATTTCAGGCTGGTAGGGGTGAAGGGGTCCCCTGTCTGGAGTCCTGTCAGCGAGGGATAGGAAAATACAATTTGTCTTGAATGCAGAGAAATAAAAAATACTGTGAGGCTTCTGGTCAGGGTTAGATGGCAAGAGATAGAAAGGTCAGGTGAAAGAGCAGAACAGGAAAGGGCTAGTAAGAGAAATGTTAGAAACAGAAAGGACTGAGAAGAAATGGAACGGAAAAATTGCAAGAGGACAGTATTGGGGTAAATCTGGGGAACAAAGGACACTAATACTGACATTTTCTATGAATTGAGTGTTTCACTTAGCAATTTTATGAGATAGGAAATCTTTCGATGTAGTATTTAGTTTGGAAGGGAGCAGAGCTGGCTGTGACTCAGTGTCAGCCCATGACAGCTCTTTTCATTACAAAAAATAAAATAATAATAAAAAATAAATAAATCTTCTGACCATTTTAGTGTGAACATAAACTTGGGACCTCAACTGGACATTTCAGGTTCTGTTCCTCTCTGTGTCTGTACTGCCATGGATGCCATGAGGTCATACAGGTTCGGGAGTAATTTGGATTACTACCTTTCCAAATGAAAGACATTCAATCAATGTTTTTCAAAATGTGAACCTAAGGATTTAGAAATTATAACTTCCAACTTCAACATTTTTTACTTTTTTAGAAGTAGAACAACTTTTTAGGTATCGGCTGTAGACATTGATCAGATTAAACTGCTGATAGAAGGCTATGTCTGAGATTCTGACTTATAATGGCAGGATGCTGCCAATTACAGGAGCGGAGGTGTGGGAAGTATTGAAAACTAATCAAATCGAACGTACTCAGTGCTCCTCAAGACCTAGGACACGTCTATGCAAATGTGAGTCTCCAGGACATTTCAGCATGGACCTGACTTCCTCTAATTTTTAGCCATGCAAGTTGGAGTTCCATGTTTTTTGTTTGTGGTTTCCATATTCGGTTGCTGTAGTCTACTGGTTAAAATGATTATACCAATCAACAGCCCTTCAAATGCAGCATGGGCTCCAAGAGTTTAAGTGTTGCAATAAGCAGTTTTTCTGCTTTGTCAGCATAATGATATATCTTGGCCTTTGAATTTCTGTCTTCCTTCAAAAATCAAGCTCATCCTTATTGCTTTTGAATTAGTTTGAAATACAGACACAGCTGAGGACAGAGCTTGGTCTGGCACATGGAATTTAATGACGCACCATGTTTTTAATCAGACTAATGCAAGACATTTGTTTTAACTAAGCTGACTGTGCAAAGCTGTCAGAGATGAAAAATAATTTGAAATGTTGTAATTGTTCAGTTAAATGTGTTTTTGAATGTGTGCAGGGAACAAGTCTGTTAAAAGGCCTGAAATTTTCGTATGAAAGAATTAGGCTCCAAACTTGGAAAAAAATGTATGTAGTGTTTCTGGTCATTACGTTTATGAAGAAGACTTTCCCAACACGAGACAAACCCAAACTGCTGCAGAAGTTTATTGCTCAGTCTTTCAGTTTCTCAGAGCATGTCATCGCATATTAAGAAACAAGGAAGAAGATGACCCAGTGCTGCACTTCTGAACCCTGTGGGCGGTGGTGAAACAGTCAGAAATCCTTCTACCGTTAGCCTGCTGCATGGTGAAAGGCAGAAGCACTCTCAGCCGAGGTAGGGCCTTAAACTATTTTAATTTATGACCTCAGTTTTCTCACAGGTCTTCAGGTCTTTTTTTTTTTTTTTTTTTTTTTTTTTTTTTTTTTTTTGAGCAACTCATAGCTGACAATCTCAAACTGCTTCATGTAGCTGAATAAACAACACAGATGTGTCAAGTCTCCAGACTTGGGGTGAGACTCTCAGGTAGCTGCTGGCTGTCACCAGATGCACTCATGACCTTAGGTCTATTTCTCAGTCTCCTGTAGTCCCCAAGCGTCCCTCCTGCTCTGTGAGCCCCTGTCACAGACACAGCTGCTCGGGCTGATCAGCGAGGCAGCTGGGAGCCTGCTTGCCTTGTGTGGGAGCAGTGAGCACACTGCCTCTGAACACATGCTCACAGGTCCCCAAGTGCGGACGTGCTCCCCAGCCAGAGACTGGCACAGGAAAGCCTCCTCCACCAGTTTCCTGGCCTGTTCCTCCTTCACAAAAAACAATTGCATGGGCACTTAGGACAGGGGGAGAGCAAACCCAGGAGGTCCTAACCTGATCCTCACCTCCACAAGTACCAAGCATTGCTACTGGGAGTAACAGCCAGTCTCTGCTGCTCTCTGCCATAGCAACCGTGTAGACCAATGCTGTTATGTGTCCAAATTATGCAAGAGTTTATCAAGAACTGACCCTATGGAGGCAATGCAAAGCCAAATGGAATTGAGAATTAAGTAGTTTAGGAAGCACAACACATTTTCATGGACAAGTCAGTGTAAACTGTACTAATACTGTGTCATGGCTGAGTCATTTCCAGCTACAGGATCTGGAAAATCTGTTGTAGAGGGGTCAAGGACCTGTTTGGGAGCCCAAGAGAAGCAATCCTGTTGCTAAAGATATCCAGTCATAATTGCAAAGGGAGAGGGACAAAGGTGAAAGAACTACAAGACAGAGAGGCAGAGTGCAGTTCTAAGGTAGCAAGAGAGACAAATCTTGACTAGAGGAAAAAAAAATCGTGAGAAGCCATAAGGGAGGCAAGAATCTGAAGAAGGAAGGACAAAGAAAAGACAAAGTCAGGAAGGCTGGAAGAGCAAAATGGAGAAAGAGCTGGAGTTTAGGCTTAAAAGAGGACAAAAAGGTCCTTACTGGACTGGAAAAAGCCAGTTAATAATGTTTTAAATACTACTAGCAATGTCTCTTGCAACTCTCCAGGGGCTTTCTGAACAGATACAAAGGCTAGTGTATGTCAGTGGGATACAGTCTGACCAAGATGTAACTTTGGAGGGGGTTAATTTACCAACTGTCTGGTTTTCCTTGGTCATTTCTCAGCCCCATGTGGGCCACTTGTGGGAAATAAGTACACTTTCTCTGATAAGTGCAGTTGTAAGAGCACAGATTTGTGCATCCTTGGGTTTTGTACCATTTTTCATGTAGATGTGTCCTTTTGTTCTTCTCACACTCTGAGCCTCTGTGAACTCTTTCAGCTCTCCGCTCCAGTGGAGCAGGGAGTTTTTTGAAGTGCATAGCACAGTGTCTGGTTAAGTTACTCTGGCACGTTTCGTGCCTTTGGCAGGCACCCATAGTTTAGCAATAGGAACAAAGTGATCTGTCTTCATAAATATCAAGTGGTTATTTCTGGAGAAGAAAAGAGTGAGATACCTTGCTGAAATATATGCTTTAGCTGGCTGAGCCTTTGACACACTATTGCTTAGATAAAACAACAAACACTCCCTTAATCATTATGTACTGCTGTCCTTTAGATACCAGCAATTAGTAGAGGCAAGCATGAAGTACTGTGGTTGGTATCTGCACGTCTGTCTTCACCGCAGTTCATCTTTTCATGTTGACCCTAGTCCTGTCTTCTACCACTCATACAATTTTAAATCTGGACCAAGTTTAGTTAGGGTTTCAACTGAGATAGCTGACCTGGCATTGGGTTCAGTCTGCAGCCTGAGTAAGAGGTTTTGCTCATGCTAGTTTTTGTTGTTGCTGTTGCTGTTGTTGAGTTAATTCCAGATCTCATCACTCCTCCCCAGCTCTCTCTCACCAAGATAGCTCCAAGTTCCCATTCTTGTACAGCTCCCGGCCATATAGTCCTTGAATTTTCTTCTCAGTGCTTTGACCTGTATGGACAAAATTAGCACAGGAGAGGCCTCCACGAGCTCCAGTGTCCTGTAATGACCTAGCCTGCAACAGCCCAGAATTGCAATTGCAGGGTAAATTACAGAGAATAAGGAAAGACGATCAGTCTAAGCATCATTCCTGATGGGCATTTGTCTGACTTGTCCTTAAAAACCACCAGTGATAGACGTTCTTCCAACCCTCCAGCTAATACTTCTTTATTTTTTGCAGCAACTTTTAATGAAGTTGTAAGTTGTTACAATGTCATCCACAGGTTTTCTGTCAGGTGAAACAACCCCGAGTGCTTCAGTCTTTCCACATAGCTCACATTTCCTAAACCACAGCTGTTTTTCTCTGGACTGCTTCTGCTTTGTCCCTGCATGTTATAAAGTAGAGTTCAGCTGTACTTAGTATGCTCTAAGTTCCTACTAACACCATGCAAAGGGGAAAGATCGCTCTGAGTGTCTCCATCAGCACTCCTGTTTCCACATTAAATATTTTATTGCCTTCTTTATCACAGGCTGACATTCTGAGCTCACGCTGTTTGTGCCCTACCAGCATTCCCTCTGCTATCCAGACAGTTTTCCAGTTTGTCTTACATCTGGTTGGACTTACCCAAGTGTTTTATTTTATCATTGTCTTTACTGAATCAAACCTACTGTTTTAAAAATAGGAAACCAATATTTCAGGATTGTTGTTAACTCTATTCCTCACTCTTGGTGTGCTCAGCATCTACCAGAGTTGTGCTAGCCATAAACATATTAAGAATATTCACCTTTTCCCAGAGGCATATCACTCACAAAAACAACTGAATAATACCAGAAAAGTCTTTTACAGAACCTCTCTCAAAATACCCTTTTTACATTGATAGTGAACGACTGTTAATGATCCCTTGATACAATTTAACAATCAATTTCACTGCCACTTAAAATAACATCTTCTATATCAGGAAACTCCAAGACGCTTCTAAGACTGACATGTAAGACAGTATAAAAAGTCTTGCTAAGATCAAGACATGGAACAACTGCTGCTGCTACCCTCCCTTTCCCATAATACATGCAATTTATGTTAATTCCTTCACTAAATAAACCTATTTTAAGAAAATAGGATTACCTAAATTAAATATAGAAATAAATCCTGCCTCCTGCTATTGTAGGTGTATAGCACTCCTGGAGGCAGAGGCTGTTGCAAATACTAGTTTGGCTTTTTAGACAAAAGGTCCATCATGCTGTACGTCGTGGACTCCAGTACTTTGCTGTGTGGTCTTTGTGGGCAAACTGTGGGTCTGCGTGGGATGGTCTTGATTCCAGCATGGATCTGTACACAGGAAATCATTCCTTTGCTTTATTAGCTTCACTTTACCTTCTTTGGCTATTAAAGAGCAAAATATTTTGAAAAAAAAAATCCCAGTCTTTCCAGTGAATTTATCCAGTTTGGCAGACGAGATAGATAGAGACAGCTGGTTCTAGGATCTTGCTCCAGTCACTTTTGGTTATGGACATTCAATCCATTTTCCCCAATTTTTAGTCCATCTTTCTTTCAGATCTCCTTTCTGCAAAAAGGAAGACATCATAAAAATTTGCTTAGCTAAGAGCAAATATAAATAAAATAATATTTCGCAATTAGGGGTATTTAAAACCAATGTGGAATTTCTACTCCAAAATGGAAACCTGTGAGGAACAAATATATCAATATAAATGTATACTGATTGTAGCTTGCTAATGGACTGCGTCTGGCTGGCACAGCTTGCTAATGCACCAAGCCCAAGAATTTTGTTCTTGGTTTCCCTTTAGAAAATGCATAATAATTGAAGTGTGGCACTTGTTACCTGCTAAAGCCAGTAGAAAAGATCACAACGATTCAATGCTTTTCATGATTCAATGCCTTTTCTAAACAGTGAAAGGGAAGAATTACCCTTTGTTGGTTCTGACTGGGTGCTGGTAATCGCTGGGAGATACCAGATTTTTCCAGCGACAACTTCTGAAATAATGGCAGAATAACAAGAGGAGCAAGGAAGTAATTCATACACAGACTTGCAAAATGCTTTTGAAACCTGTCTGCTGTTGCAATGAATTTAGAAAAGCAGGAATGTGTTCCTTGGAGTCAAGCCTACACAGTTCTTCCTTACTAATTAAAAACAAATACCCATTATTAGGTCCTGTTCTTTCCTTTTTTTTTTCTTTTTTTCCTCCAACCACATGTATTTTATTAAGTGAAGCACATCTAATCATTCCCGCATGCACTGATGTGAAGAGGACTCAATTTCATCCCTACACTGTAGATGTCCTTCTTACTTTTCTAACCACAATTAACCACGTGCTCCCAACTAGTACTAAATTGTCAGAATGACTGACTTTACGCATTTACAGTGTTGAAATTGAACATTACATAGCTCACATTCCTCAGATTTATCTGAGGAAAAAACCTCACTGCATCATTTTTTTTAAGCAATGATTGATAGTAGTGTAGAAGCAGCATTTTATTCTTAGCCATTCACATTGGATATACATGCCTCTGCAAATTATTGTAGATCTTTTCCTAAAATCCCACTTTATTCAAATGCAGTTGAAAGCAGCTGAGCTTTTCTGATCCAGCACCAAGAATTCAACCTGAAGTCTGTATTAAACTGTAGGCAAGAAGTCAAGCACAGTTGTTGATTCCCTTTGACTGTCAATCTTTGACGGCGCTGGCTTCTGCAAGTGCTGCCATCCATGGTGTCAGCCTTCCTGGGATAGTGAGTATCACTCGGGAGCTCTGCTCATAAATGCCAATGTTACGCAATTGCTTTTCTATTCTAGGGAGTTAACTCTGTTGTTTTTAACTCGCTCAGTTTGTGTGTGATTTTCTCAGACGAGACGTGAGACACTATTAAAACCCTCAAGTTACCACACTGGCTTAGAGCAGAGATCTGTACCACTTTGTGCCCTGTCTTGGTAAAAGTCTTTCAGAAGAAAGTGCATTAATTGGTGGTCGGTCACCCAGGGGAGATGCTATCCTCTGTCTCTCTGTATTGGAATATGATTTATCCACATTTATCCATAGAAAAATGCATATGCATTCCAAAGCCTTAGACTTTTTCTCCTCTTTATTAAAGGACCTGCCTGTGTCTGTAACCTGTGGTTATCCCCCTTCTTCTTCCAGTCCTACTGAGCTCTCTACTTTTTTTTTTGTGTGTGTGTGTACAATGTTATTATGAATATTGTTTGCCTTTGATCTTGCTTCCTTTCGGTATCATGAGAACTTCTGCACACAGATATTCAGCTCCACCAAATAGATCATTTTCTATTAGTTCTGATATTTTTTATCTCCAATATATCTTCTCATTTTAATCTTCAGTCCAAATTCAGCAGACCCAATGGTCCAGTATAGGAATCTCTTCCAGGCCTCTTCTTATTTTGCCACCCTGAATCCTTTTCTGTTTCTGCCGTCCTTCCCTCAGCCAGTGTTGCCCAGACTTTCCGTGCTCCATTGCCCTTTCTCTCAAGAACTCCTGAAAGTTCTGGTGCCATCTCTGGTGCCATCTCATGGTGCCATCTCTGTCTCAGGGTTTCCTCAGTCCTTTTTCCATCCCTTAGTCAGATGTGTGCCCGTGTTTTTTCCCCAGGAAAGGTGAGTGCTTCTTCCAGGAGCCTTCATATAGTCCTGAACCTGCTCCTAAGAGAGTGCAAAGAAAAAGTGTCCCTATGAACAGGCTCCAGGTTGGATGTATTTTCTAAGTGGACCACAAATAACCCAATAATTATAGATTTAGCAAATTTTTTTTTAGACAGAATACTCAGCAACAAACCCGAGGTGACAGGTTTACTATTGTTTTTTTGCAGCTGGACTGTAAGCTTGTCAGTATTGTGTATATCTTTCTTGTTCCTTAAGTTATAGTAACCAAAACTTTGTTCAAAGATTTTTGGAAGAACGTGGAATTGCATGTGGTTTTGAAAGGAGAGTGAATTCCAGCTTTGTGTTAGTCATAGCTATCTGTTAATCTGCATGACTGAAGTAAAAAGGGAGTTCTTGCTCCCATCACAATCACTGGACAATTATTTAAGATGAGTCTACAGGACTGGGCCTTGGGCCAGCAAGTGATTACAGCTCTATGATGGTCCCAAACACTTGCAGCAATGCAGGAAGGGGCGAGGAAGAAGGGGTGCCCTGCAGCTGGTGGTCACCCAGGGCCACACACAGCCTCCACAGGCAGCTGCAGCTAGACCTCAGCTCCTGATTTTACAGCCTTCCAAACACCAGGAGATGATGTGCAACTGCAGTACTGCAGTCAGGAGATCTGGCGTCTGTCCTGGACCTACGGCAGGTATTGCCAGAGGTTCAGCAGCCCAACAGGCGTTCCTGCATGCCAGCATTGTTGGTGTGCGTGTCGCCTGGGTCACGGCCAGAAATGATTCTTGAGGCTACGCCAGAGCATGTCTGACTGCACACACCTCCTTAACTAAAGGGACGTGGTCCACCCTGTGCCATACAACTGGCTCCTAAGAACCTGCGTGCTTTCGTTGCTCAAATGTTCCTGTCTTATTGACCTTTTGGGGCTATTACAGTCCATGGGAATGAGGAGGAGGTGCAAAGCAGCTTAGGGTGGGATGTATGGGGAGAGGAATAGAGAAGTGAGGAAGCTCTACTGTTGTTTGTGATGCCAGCACAATAAGGGAGGGTTAAAACACTTCTGTTTCACTTTTGAAAGTATTTGTCCTTTTGAACTGATAGCAAGATTGCCTACTGCTTGAAACTGACATTTTAACTGTCACATTTGTTTAAATCCCATTTGGGATAACTGAAAAAAATTGAGTTGGCACATGAAAATGAGCTACCAGATTGTGCCCTGGTGTTGACTGTACATGCAGAATAGGCTCAACAGTCTTCTGCAAGTATTCAGTGAGAATCAGTATGATACAACTCAAAAATAGTAAAAGTTAAAAATTGACTCAGAGAGCAATCCACAAATAATTTATGGGATTGGTATCAAAAAGAGAAAGTATGTGCATATTTTTAGCACAGACCCTTCAGCAGCAGATGTTTTTGCAATGTGTCCTTTGACATCCAGGAGTCTCCAGAATAATTAGAGGCTTCGTGCAGGGCATCACAGATAGCCCAGGTAGAAGACATCCATCTTCGTGGATGTCTTCAGCCTTCACCCAAGTGCTCAGGTATGCCAAGGGCATCAGCAGCTCCCCACCAACATGGTCAAGTGACAACCTATAGCAAAAACTCCTGTGTTGTTAGTTGGCCATGCAACTAAAATAGCGTTGAGGTTACAGAATCACAGGGGTTGGAAGGGATCTCTGGAGAAAATTGTGTCCACCCCCCTGCTAAAAGCAGGTTCCCTACAGTAGGTTGAGCAGGAAAGCGTCCAGACAGGTACTGAATATCCCCAGAGAAAGAGACTCCACAACCTCTCTGGGCAGCCTGTTCCAGAGCTCCATCACCCTCAGCGTAAAGAAGTTCTTCCACATGTTTGTGTGGGACTTCTTGTGTTCCTGCTTTTGGCCACTGCCTCTTGTCACACCCCTGAAAAGAGCCTGGCCCTGTCCATTTGCCTCCTGCACTTTACAAATGTATAAACATTGGTCAGATTACCTCTGTCTTCTCTTCTCCAGGCTGAACAGTGTATCTTGGGGCTTAACACAGTTGCCCCAGGTGTAAAATAGCTCATGCACACTGGAAACACCTCTGGTTTCTAGACTGAAAAGCATGAGCTGCTGCTGCCTGAACTACTGCACCTGGGCCCTGGAGAAGAAAAGACAGCAGCAGGATAAACGCCTCCAGTTAACAAGATGCTGAAGGAGGTCTGAGAACCCTCTCTTACTGGACTATGGTAACATTGGTGAAAAGATTTCCACCTTCCAAGGAAAGAAGAAGAAACCTCTGGTTTCCCCCAGTTTGAGTGGGAACCTCCAGTTTTCGAGGGAGCTGGACTAATACCTGTGAGATGAAACTGGATGCAATGTCAAGTCATTTTCTCTTTGAAACCTGTTCTTCTGGAAAATAAATGATGGAAAAGGAGATGAATAATTTATTATTCATTCATTTAAAAGGAAGCTGTTGGCAATGGTTTAGTCAGATGCAGTGCCTTTGGCCAGTAAAGATAATAAAGGACTAAAGGATTAGTCATCAATATTGCACTGAAAGATAAAGGTCAAATTTGTCATTGGTCTAAATCCAAAAGGCCATTTTTTTGATCTGTTAGTCTAAAATGGTGGCTTCTGATCCTCTTTGGATTTGCTCACTGCAAAGTAATTTCAGCAGAGGTGCAGACTCTTCCATGTACTACTTAATCCTATTAAATATCCTCACTTTGTCTCAGCTGTCTTTTCAAAACCCATCAGGAATAGTTTGTGCACTCTCAGGTAGCTGTGTGGCACAAGCTGACAAGCCCTGTGTTAAAACAAAGGCTTCTGGCATTGTTCAGATACAGGAAACTGAGTCTGGCCTCTGGATTAACTGAAGCAGATTTGCTCAGAGAAGTTGCTCCACAACACAGGTTATTGGATGAAATCCTGAGCTGGATTTTCAGAATTCACTGTGAGTCAGGATTTTATTGATGCCAGGATTTTATCCCCTCAACAACAACAACAAAAAGCTGGCACCTCCTGGCTCTCCTGAGGTTGTGCTTACACTGTGCACGGAGCTTCCTTCTGTCCTCCTGCATCCACGGCACCCCTGGTAGGTAGCTCCACATCTGATTTTTGCCCTTCCGTTACTACTGGATGAACTATCTTGCGAGCTCCTGTTGCCTTCGTACTGCCATGGCACATTCAGGCAGTGCCATGGCAAGCAGCAGCTTCACCAGGAGCTGAGATGAGGAACAGAAGCGAGGGTGGGAACTTCTGTCTGTATCAGCTAAAGAAATTAGGAGATTCTCAAACATACCTGTTTTGGACAAGGGGCCTCACTCCAATCTGCTGTGTAAACTCCCCTCCTAAACTCATGTTTCTGTACAATTTGCTTTCTCCAAGTCTCCACCTGTGAGTGTCCCACTTCTCATAGCTGCTCGGGTCCAGTTTGCCAGAATGATTTCCACAGGCAGGTCTGATTGCTAAAGCTGGCCTTGCCTACTCCAGCACCTCACTCCTGAAGGACAAAAGCAATAGCTGGTAACAGTACTCCAAAGAGCATTCCTTTCCATGCTTTATTAAGTGTGGCTCATGATACCACTGCCTGAAAAATATTTTCTGTACCTCTTAGCTTTCACTGTATTTAGAAAGATTTAGTACTTGTGCATCATAGCTGTCTTAATTGCCAGCAATTTGGCTTATCTTGCTCTGGAAAGCAGTGAATACATTAACATGTTGTTGCTTGTACTCAGCTTACTCACTTTTAGACATGCTTAATAAGATTCAAGCTAGATTTATAGTGTTATGACATTTTATGCCTCAGCTTGCTGAAGTTGATGTTGGCAACCCGGGCTGTGGATTGCCTACCACTAGAGCTTACATACTGCGATGATAAGCACCATCCAAAGCCTGAGAGGCCAAAAGAAAGACACGAATAGTGTAGATTTTATCATGTACAGAACTTAATTGGACAGGTAAGAAAATACTTAACAGTCCTGAATATAACATCTCCACTCTCCCAAAAATGATATGGATTGCCTACAGTGTCAAGAGGGGTATGCCCTCCTCAAGTGGAGAACGTGTGATGACTAAAGCCACACAATCACAAATTATTTGCTCATTTGCAATTATTTTTGGATTTAAAAAAAAAATTATTTACAAATGTTTATGCTAGTGTTAGCACAGCCTTTGTCTAAGGAAGCTTTGGTTGCTGGAACTGCATGAAAATCTTGGTGTTTAGCATATTAAACTGAAGTTTTTAGCTCTTCTTATTTTAGAGAAGAGTGTGAAAGCATGGAGGAGAGGCAGAGACCGGGGCAAAGTGGCCCTCCTGTGCAGGCAACAACACCACTCTGCCTCTAGGTCGAGGTGTCCGAGCAGAGCAGGACAGAGCTGCGGTGTGTCGGAGATGAGCGGAGATCCGAAAGTGGAGCAGGAGGAGCTGGGAAAGGCAATTACACCTCAGGTTACACACCACAGCGGATGGGAGAACCAGAGGGGTCTTGACATTGCCTTCAACTCCACACCCCCCATGAGCTAAATCCCTCAGGGATCATTCCTGGTGGTGGGATCAGGAATGTCTTCTCCACAAGGAAGCTCCTCTAGAGTGCTTGTGGCACGTTTGGGAGACTGAATATCGGTGTGCCCATGTGCTTCCACAGCTTCCTTTGCTCAGCCCTCTGCAGTACAGCAGCAAAGGGCAGCCAAGGTCTTAATATGAAAGTGCTGTTTGTGGTTTGAGTTCCTCGTGTTACCAGCAAGGGAGAATGAAGGCAGAGAGATATTCTTGAAGCCACAGAGACTCTGGATGAGATTTCGAGCTTCCCACCCTGTGCTCAGTCCCAAGGGACCAGAAAAATCTGGGTATTGGCAGTATTTCTTGTTCCCATTTGTTGTTGGTCTTATTTTGTTACAGTTGTTTCCCAATATTTAATCTTTACTGACTTTTTTATATATATATATATATTATGTTTTGTTAAGGTTTTTCTTCCTACAGCAGAGAAATTGCAAATACAATGTTATCGTGTAATGTGCTGACTTTGTTTTCTTATCTACCTTAGGACATTTATTTACCCCTTCTTCACTAGAGGCAGACCTTTCCCACTGCAATTGCTTTTCTTTGGCACGTTATTCTGTATCTATAATGGCTTCCTCCAGGGGTACTACCTGATTTACTGCGCTGAATATCCAAACGATTGGTGCACTGACATCAGATTTACATCAGGTAATTACAGCTGCAGGATTCCCAAGATGTAATCTCCAAGCAATTTGTCAGCATTTTGAATTACGTCCTAATCTTCACAGAACATGTGAGTCAAATCAGTTGTGATGGAAATCAGCATAAAACCTGCCTGCTGGCCCAGATAAACTGAATGTGCAATGACATTTTTTTGCTAGGCAGCCACCTCTGAAGGCACGATGAAGATGGAGGGTCTTAGAGCACAGCCTGAAATCTCCAGCCTTGTTTTCCTGATGCCACCCAAGAGCCTCCTGCTGCCTCAGACCTCAGCTGAGCAGGGATGTGCCCCACTTGGCCAGAAATGTCCACCAGGCAGTGGCGAGAACGTGCAAGGGCAAACTGTGGCTTTCTGTCCCTGCTGGGGTGGTTTGCACTTGATGCAGCCATTCTGACTGACAGAGGGCAAAGCCCCAGCATAAATGAGGCTTTAGAGACAAAGGGCTCTTTTTTCTCCTGTAGGGCACATGGGAAGATTAGAGATCATGCACAGTCTCTTTGTATGTTAATAAGGTTCCTTTCTGTTCCCTAACTTAAGAATCTAGCTACATTTCACCCTGTAAAAACCCTGAGAGAATAACTGAGCAAGAGCAGCTAGGTGGCATTACACATTTGGTGCTGCAAAGAAGATGATTTTTAAATGCACGCTTTGAAATGAAAATCAGCACGGAGTCAGAGGAAATGTTTTGGGTATGACAAGTACAAAGTAACCAAGGTACTTTCCATACATTGTTTTAGGCACTGGATGAAAGTTCAGCCTTGTGTCACAGCATCACATGTTAAAAATCGGGGATGTTGTTTAGCAACAGCTCCCATACATATCAAAGTAAATGCCGCACTGCCTAATTTGCATAATAAATTTAAAATATATTTAATGAGGGGAAAAAAAAAAAAAAGAGAAAACATTATTAGCAGCACTTAAAATCTCAAATAAAAACCAATGTATTCTTCCTCTGCAGATTCTTCCCAACTTTCTGCTGCTCCTGGAAGCGTTGAGGTTTTACCAGTACTTTTTGCTATGCTTCTTAGCACCCACCACCTCCATTTCATTCCTGTCAGACATGGTTTTCTCAGTGTCTAATGTGGCATGAAATGTAGGGCATGTCACCTGCAGAGTTCCTCAATCAGATGCCTCTAGTTTTTCAGCTAAATGGAGGCTGATCAATGAATCACGCCGCCCAGAAGCTGTCAGCAGCCCTCAGCGAGGGAGCGACTGCTCCGTGTACATGCCCACAGCTCTGTCCATGCGGCCTCGCTGCCGGTGGACTGAGCTGCCCTGGGATGTATGTTCCCTTCCCTGTTCCGGTGACATGCTGGATAAATTTGTGTTCCCTGGGATCCTCTTTCCCCAGCTGTAAAGTGAGAATAATGAAACTTGCCTACAGCTCTGCAGTAACGTGCACAGCTGTGGCAGGCTGCCATCAGCGTGGATGTGGTATGGAGCCTGCTAGCAGGCTATCCGCTCTTCTTCTTCACTTTTCTCTGCTAAAAGAGATGCCTCAGGAAGAAAAAGAGCAAGCAGCAGCTGACAAGTCGGGAGAAAGTACAACAGCAGGGGTCTCTTAGACTGGCAGGCAGAGGACCCTGTTTTTGTCTAAAGCTAACCTTCCTGGCTACCTCAGCCAGAAAATTCTGGCTGCCTCAGCCACCTGTCCCTCAGCTACCCAAAATAAGCCTCTTCCTCAGGTCCTTTGCCCTTAACTTTCTGTTCAGTTGCTGTCAGGATCCTATTAGTTATCGCAGTTTCTCTCCAGCTTCTCTCTGATCCTTTCAATCCCTGGCCTCCTCCTTCTCCCAGCCACCCCAGCCCATCCCAGTCCTTGGCCACCTGATGTCCCTGGGGACTGTCAATACATAGGTGCTGCTCAGCCAGGGGGAGCCTGAGCTGAATGACTGATCTTCCAGATCATTAATGCCTGTACCTGTGGGACCTGATAAGGTCAACTGTATAGCAGCTGAAAATTGGCAGCAGGCTATCCTCACATCTGCTGCTCCAGCTGGTAGCACGTGGTAGCACCAAGCCCTGCTCCCTAACCACAAACCCGTGTGCAGGGATGCTTCTTGACTTTTTAGCCTGTCTTCTTGTAATAGCTTCTTGAAAGCTATCTTCTCCATGTCCTTCTTGAAAATGGAGCCTTGACCTGCCCTCTGGTTTTGGAACGTGCACACATCTCCGACACACACACCATCTGCCCTTCCCCTCGATGTTCACTGACTGTGCTGCTCAGTGACTGTGGCCACCTGGGAAGTTCAGCTTTTTCTCACAGCACCTGAAAGTGCTCTGGTCAGACTGACAGAACAGTCTGCTCAGGGTGGTCATTTTTCTGTGCATAACTGCTCTCCACACTGAAATTATCCAGTGTAGGGGATCCCACGGCTGACACAGAGATACGCGGTTATTTTGTCAGCCATCATTCATACTTCCCTGGTTCAGTAGCTTTCTCAGTAGCAGCACATTTTTGACTTGAAAAAGAATCCACCCACATCATGTTAGGGCTCACGTCTGTGTGCTCCAAAGATAAACCTCACAAATGTGCTTGAATTCCTTGGGTAGGGATAATGGGACAGACCAGAAGCTGCCTTTCTAACCCATTTTTCATTTCTCTTCCTTAGGCCTTCTCTTATTTCTGCTGGGGATGGGAATCAACATTCACAGTGATCTCCTGCTGCGCCAGCTGAGGAAACCTGGGGAAGTTACTTACAAGATTCCTCAAGGTATGTTTTTGTCATTAGGGGAAGTAGTGCAGGAAGACAGATGACATTTTGCAAAATAAATAAAAACAAACAAACAAACAAACAAACAAACAATAACAGCATAAATGCCAGTATTGCTCAGGTACTTGCTGCAGATGCTCCCTGAGCAGCAGGAACGAGCATGAGCTGGCTGCAGACAGTCGGCAGGAAGCAACAAGAGTGTCTGCAAACACAGCCTGTGAGGAGAGGTTGTAGGAAATAGGCTGGATAATTTAAAGAAGATTGAAGTGGGACATGATAAGAGTTTTTAGCCTTGTAAAAGGCAGCTGCAAAGAAGGAAATCTTCTGGTCCAGGAAGAAGAAGCAGTGGACTTCTTACACTGCAAAAGGAAGATTCAAAACGTAAACTTCAGGGAAAAAAAGTCAGAGCTATGAACCAGGAAATGCCTGACTCTGTAGAGACACATGGACAGCGATCCAGGAGGTCCTGCTTTTGGAGCTGACTCCTGCTGGCTTGCTGTGGATGCTGGTATCTCTCCCGCCTGCCCCATTCCTTGCCTCCAATACTGACATGACCCTTGTAAATATTTTGATTAGCAAGACTGAGATCCAGATTTTGCATTCCCCAAAGGTAGTGGAGTTGCAAAATATTTTTAGGGCCAGAAAAGAATTCAATAAATGTTAATAATTATAATTTGGATAATTCTAATGATGGGCTTTCTTAAGCCCTTCTCCAGATGGAAATAAATGATTGTGAAATGCTGGAAACCTCTGTTTTAGAATTACCTCTGATTCTTATACTTGTACAAGACTCTCCTTGTACTTTGACATGGCTCCACTGGCTTCAGGGAAGTCATTTTAGGTTTCTGTTATGGGTTCTGAATAAGGAAGGTAGGGTATCTGTTGCTGACTTCATGGGAAGGAACTTCCCAGGAGGGTAAAAATCACATATTTTGTCTTTTGATGCAGGGGGGCTGTTCACCTATGTTTCTGGAGCCAACTACTTCGGAGAAATTGTGGAGTGGTTTGGTTTTGCCATCGCAACCTGGTCCCTACCAGCCTTCGCCTTTGCCTTTTTTACTCTTTGCTGCATTGGGCCACGTGCTTATCACCATCACAGGTACCGCAACCCATACTGCTTCCGGCAGTGTGTGGCAAAATGGCAGGGAGGGGCAAAGGAGCAGGGCCAGAATTCAAGATAAAATCCAAATGTAATGCGATGTAGAAGAAGCGTATTGGCCTGTCTGTGGCTAGGTGAAAGTACAGCAGCGTGCTGGAAAACCTGTGGAGTCAAATGGGCCTGACAGTCAGTTAATGTAGCACGAGTTGCATCACTGCTTCCCCTGCATTAGGGCATCTTGTCACCGGGCCTGGTAACGTGAACCTTTCCTGAAGGTTCCTTGCACTCTCTGCAATATTTTGGAGTAGGCAGGCTCCTGTGCTCTGAATTCCTAAGGTTTCTACTTTAGGTCTGCTACAACCTTAGCATTATTATCAGCTTGCACTTAATTAAATAACCAGATACAAATATTTGGGGAATATTTTTTTGCAGAGTAACACAGAGAGATTGCAAAACAAAGTAGTTTGGAGGTGTTATAAGATTCCTCAGCTGAGCTGTACTGAAACTGTCCACTTTTCTTACATGTATGCAGTTTCACTCTCTTGCTTGTTTTCTTTCAGGTACTATCTCAAGACATTTACGGACTATCCAAAATCAAGGAAAGCCTTGATTCCTTTTGTTTTTTAATGATTGAAATATGGACTCTGTGTTCTGTTTTTATAGGGCTTTTTTTTTTTTTTTTTTTTTCCTAGTTTTAAAGTTAGGTCTGATTATAAATAATTATACAAATGATAACCTGGGGTTGTAACAGGCAAGTAGATCATTTGGAACTGAAGTTCTTGTTTTAGTTATGGGGGAAACTGCAGGTAGCTGTGGGCCCAGGGACTTCCCAAGCAACGTACTTGCTTTTCTGTGGAGTTCTACTTGTGGAGAATGGGTATGACTCCACTGAAATCAGAGAGAAAGCACTGGCCGAAAGCTGATGAAGAAAAGTAGAAAGTAAGCCCATGACTTCAGGTGAAAGTCCTCAGCAGCCACTCCAACCTGCAGCCCTTCTACATCCTACCCCCATGCCGTAGCGCATACGCCCTCGTGCTGCCAGCACTGCCCTCCGTGTTCCCACACTTTACACTGGAGCAGGGGTCTCCTTTGTCAGGAAAATAACTCAGCCCATTACTTTGCACCTAAAAGCAAGGTTAGCTCCCGGAGCCACAACGCGACAGGACACCTGTGCCAGCACAAGGCTGGGGCCAGGTGCCGTGGTGCAGAGGCACCGTGAAATATATGGAGATGCAAGCACCTTAAGCTGGCACTCACAAGCATGTCTGTGTTACTTCCTTAAGCAATGCCCTCCTCACCGCCAGATGATTAATCTTTAGCCATCAGGATTATTTTTTTTTAATGTACTTTGTTAAAGCTGTTGCAGCTCCATTAGGACTTTTGTTTCCCCTCTGGCAAATCCAGAGGCCTTTTCAGAATAAAAACTTTGTCCACTCAAAACCACTCAATTTTTATTCATAAAAATAACTTGAGATGGTGATGTGTGACAAAAAAAAATACAACAAATAAAAAGCTCTGGGTTGAAGAAAATGTTCTCTGACACTGGCAGTACATTTTGTCTAAGAGGAACATTTTCAGATACTCCTATTAGGAAATGATACAGAGATATTATTGAATTTCCACAAAGACACAGTATGTCTTTTCATAATTTCAGAATATAGTTAGGAATTTTCCAAAAAAAGTCAATAGGAACAGATGTCCCAGAGGATGCTGATAGTTTAGTTACTCTTTAAAGCATAAAATCCTGCTAAGAATTATGCTGAGTAGCTGGAAAGAAAAAGACCAGACCACACATACTAAACATATTACATACTGCTGGAGTAACCTGATTGACTGTATGCAATTTTCTCCAAAACACAATAAAATGTATGTAAAACACAGAGCTGTGCTAGTCTGTGATTTATTGTTTACAGAAACGAGCCTCTGACATTATACAGTCCTGCCCACATTGGGTCCCTTCTGGGCAAACCCTCACTGCTTTGCTAATATTGTCCTCATTGCCCCATCCCTGGAGGTGCTCAAGGCCAGGCTGGATGGGGCTTTGGGCAACCTGGTCTGGTGGGAGGTGTCCCTGCCCATGGCAAGGGGGGTGGAACCAGGTGGTCTTTGAGGTCCCTTCCTACCCAAACTGTTCTGTGGTTCTATGATTACTATGGATCAGGGGCCAGCAGAGGCTGGGCCCCACTGCACTGATCCCTGTACAACACACAGCAGAGACAGACACTCCTCACGTCTGTGAGACAGAGCTGTGCAGGCAAAGGTGAGGGCAGGATGAAGTAACGCACAAGCAGAACTGTTGTGGCTATGAATTTCACATCAGCACCACAAACATATTTTCCTTTTGTTTCCTTATTTAAATCTGCTGTGTGGAAATGCATGGGGAAGGGGACTGTGGCCCTGAGGCTCTTTGATGGACTGCCAGCTTTGATGTCTGGATGGCTCCTCCCTGCATTTTCTCTTTCCCATAAACCTTGAAGTGGTGAGAGAGCAAAAGGGCCATGGGTGCCCGTTCCCTAACTGCTGTCTCCTCCATCTATTTTTGCATTTGGAGATTGAGTAGTGATCAAGTTTTGCCTTACTTTTTGAACCAGAACAGTGTTTTATGCAGACTCCTTCATCCCTCTTACTTACCCCTCCTCTTAGAACAGGATTATTCCCTGAATTTATTATCTCTTGCTCTGCTCCATCACTTTAAAATGTCTTTACCCACACCCTGCTGGGTTCCTGTCACCCTGGTCCAACATTAAGCCTAGGTTTAACTTCATCTTGCTACTCTACCTACACGAGCTTGTCCCATCCATACCTAAGGAAAGTCAATAAAAGGGCCATTTTCTCAACAGGATTAAAATATTTCCACAATATTTCCAGTTGGATCGTTGCTACCTGCACTGCTGGCCGCAGGCCCAGACACCCACTGGGGTGGGAGAACTGGCAATGCTCCACAATGGGAGCTGGCCCACCAGTGGCCATCTGCAGGCTGGGGCCCCATCAGCCCAGCACTCCATGGCATTTTTGGAGATCAGAAGTGATGCATGTGTGCTTTAAACCACCCACAAGCAATGGTTGACGTTAGTAGTGATAGAGAGGAGGGACAGGCTGTCCCCACATGGAGCTCCCCAGTGGGGCTGGTGGGGGACATGATGCTCCCCATACATTTCTTTCATCCCATATTTTTTATAAGGAGAAATACATTCAGCTCGTCTCCAGGAGAAAAACATTGTGGACATTTTCATATTCCCCTGCTCAAGCCTCTGGAGGTTATGTGCACATATTATGATTACAGAGTTGACTATAAAGTGTTTTGAAAACCAGCACTTTTCTGACTTTCTTTGCAATGCCCTTTTGTTCTGCCAAAAGCTAACACAAGTGTCCTCTGCTGGTAAGCATTTACAATAATAGCTCATTCCTTTCCTCCCCCTTTTGCAATAATATTTTTCTGTTTGGTTTCCTCCCATCATTCATATGGAAGTTTTCATTTCTCTTTGAGGAACAACTCCATTTCAATGCAGCTCCCCTGGAGAGGGCCTTCCTGAGGACAGCTCTTGAGTGTTGCAGACCTGTCGTACGCGGAGCCGATCGCCCAGCCTTTGTCCGTGCTGGCAGACTGCTGGGAAAACTAATCCTTTGTTCCTAGGACTCCTGTTAATTTAATTATTTTTGTATTGTTCAAACGCTGTCTTCAGATTCTGACTTTCTGTAAACATGCACGATACTGCTCTGGTAATACACAAGTGGCTTCCCCACACATCTGACAGTTTCCTCTGTGAAACACATTTTCTGCACCCAAGTGATCAGACAGACCACTTATTGATACCGTAATTTAGATATCTAATCTCTTCTGACAACTGAAAACAGAGTTGAAACGCTGTTCACGGGGAGGCAAAGAGGAGAACAATGGCACTTGCCATTTCTTATTCCCATCTCCCTGTGCCACACACACTCCAGGCTTTGCCTGGCTTCCGTCCACGCTTTAGATGAGGGGTCACCAAAGACAATAGAAAACTGGCTCCAGGCAACACAGAGCTTTTGTTGCTATTGTTTTAAAGAGCATATTGTACACAATACATTTACTCAAAAGGCAGAGCCCCCAGTTTTGGCCCTTGAATGATTGTCTTTAAGAAAAGCGCTCATCTGGGAGCTGCACTTCTGCTCCCATTACTCTCCCAGAACACGAAGCTTCTTAGGCTTGGCCAGAAGTTCTGCATGTTTCTGCATAAATACCAAGCCGTGATGTGTCCTGGAATCACAAATACCAAGGGACCATCACAGATAGGTAGAGTGCTCTAATGGCTTGCACTCAAGATATCTGTTTGTACTCTTGACGTTGTCACTGATTCACTGAGGAACTTCAGCAAGTTATTCACCACTTTTTGGGTTGTTTTATTGCTTGTCCCTGGAAATGGTCTTGAGGGCCAGGATTAATTCCTATTTTATGTGTTTTATAGTACTTGGCAAAATAGGCCATTAGATACCAATGTAGCACAAATAAGATACAGCCTGCTGCATATTCTTGGGACACAGGGTTATTATAGTATTGCAAAATATTCTGAAGATATATAAGATGTCCAGCTGGTGCACTGAGATGTATCTTGAGATATTCTAATAAGGACAAAGGCTAACACGTCTCCCATTGAACCTCAGGATCACCTGCTGACAGCAGCAAGATTGCCTGCTTGCATTTGAATCAGTTGTTTAATTAAAAAAGTTTTTAATGCAAATCACCATAATCATTTAAATCTGAGCATAGTCCTGGAAGCCTCGTATCCTCTCATCTGCCACCTCTGGGGTCCTCCTGAATAGGCCTCATGTCTCAGAGCTGGCTTTCTAGGGACTTCTCCTCTCAAACCCAAAAGCTGCTATCCCTGCAGGAGTAATGTGATCTAGGAAACACAAACATCTGACATTAATTCAGGGCCAGAGCCTGCCAGATATGTTCCTCATGAGCTGTACCATACGCTGTGAATAAAGGCATTGACGGCCACTGAGCTACTCATGTGGTTGTTTTCTACAGAGGTGGCAGGTTTGGGCTCTGTGGTACCAAAGTCAGGCATCAAGAAATGCCTAATGGTAACACTTGAAAGAGTAAAGGAAGATATTCAGGCCTGGTTCTGGCTTATGCTACCACAAGTTACAAGTGCCTGTTCAATGCTGGAGTGCTGTGAAGGCCTGAGGTATAGATACAACCCTGTCTTTCAGAGCTGTACGTTTGAAAAGTAAAAGAAAAGGACACAGATTTCAAAGGCACATTGGACGAGTTCCTTTGCATATTCAGAAGAGAACAGACTCAGAGCTGAAGTGATGCAGTGTCTGGAACAATTCCACCACCAGGCCTTTCTGCTGGGTGCCAGCGGCCTCCTGCAGAGGCAGTGCAGACTTCAGCTCCTTCAGACTGTGAGTCACGGCGCCCTAGCGGGAAGCCTGCCATCCCACTAAGGAGGTAGGGATGCTAGAAGTACCCACAGTGAGCCTGCATCCATTCATTAAGGACATTGGCCTCGTTTATGGCCAAATGGGAGACAGCTGCATTTTGGCAGTGTGACACGCAGTGTCATTCCCAGAACTAGGGTTATCCCATCTGAACACCTCTCATGTCCCCTCCAGCACCACAGGCACCTGCCAGTTTACTTGCCTAAATTTCCCAAATTTTCCATGTGAGGTCACACACACAAAGTGAATGGAGAGACAGGTAGTGTGCTGTACCTTCCATAATTCATATGCAGCATAGGAAAAACAATGTCTGTTTTGGCTGAATTTTTCGTGTTGCAGCCATGAGGAAAGGCCCATCATGATATGTGGACATGTTACATGGTGCATGGTGAAAGATGGACATCTTGCAGAGGGGTTAATTTTAGTGGGTTCACAGCAGCCTCAATCAGGCCTGAGCCAAATTTGGGAGGAGGGGCCTTGCCCTGCCTCAGGTGTTGAGAGAAGGAGCAGCTCCACGAGCCCCCTGCATCCCCTCGCCGAGCCCACCAGCCCTCAGGAGCGAGACTCCCCCTGCCCATGGAGTGCTTGGTTTCTCATCTGTGAAGGGGAATTCACCTCTCTGGTGTCCCCTGTGGAGTCTTCATCCTCATCCTCCCTAGTCACATCCCAGCTGCAGCTCTGGATGCTACACCAGAGAAAAGCCCCCTCTTCCTCTCACCTAGCGTGGCTCGGTACCTGTGAGCAGCCCCAGGAACATTTGTTTCCTCTGATGGAAATTCCAGAAACAAGGCCAGTCCCTCCCAGCAAGAGAGCAGCTTGCAGATGATTTGGGAACCTGCCTGAGCCAAATCAGCATCACTGCTATTTGACCAGAAAAAAAACATGTTTCAGACCTCTGCAGGAACAGAAAGCCTGTCCTTTCAGCAGTCACACACTTGGACAGTGTTTATGTAGAGGAAACCAAGAAAGCATTCACAGTAGATTTCTAGAGATGTGGGAAGCTGGCTCTGTCAGCTCTATGGAACAGACAATTTTAAAATACCAGCAACCACCACTCATGATAAAAAGCTGCTTTAAAACGCATTTGCATCAATGGAGCCTCCTAATCTAAACCCTCTGCTTCCTCGGCTGGGAATTCAGAGCTAACCCTGTGGTAGGAGGTAGGAAGCGCGCATTTCAGCACTGAACGTACTAATCCTGCCTTCTGTGCAGCGGGGTGAAACTTTATCGTCACGCGTCCTGGCAGCCTCACACAGTAAGAAATGTTTCTGAGGGTGTTAGCTGAGCTGTGTCAGGCAGACAGCCCTCTTACGTGTGATACAACTTTGGCTTCACAGCCAGCAAGCTACAAGCCAGAGCCCCGGTGGTTACTAGCATATCACAGACAAAGCCATAAACAGCAAAATGTGGTGACTATCCCACAGCTGAAATGGATGCCCTGGAGCTGTGGTAATGGCATTGGACTGAAGTCAGGCTTGGCAACTGGTGCTTCACAATACATCAAATGGCAAAATCCTCCCTGATTTCAGCAAGGCTTCGGTTTCAGCCGCATTTTCTCCCTTCAAATATATTAGTGGCCTGTATCCAGTGATTTTCAACACTGTTCCTATCCAGCATCCAGCCATGTGTTAGCCACAGCAGCTCAGGCAAGCTTTCTTTTCATAAAGTAGTATTTCTGTTTTCCCTTGCTTCCGACTGAGATGCCATTTCACAGGTATTTTCAGAATTTCTTCTCTCCCTGTGTCTCAGTCTCTCCACACATCTCTCCAACAGCAGGTCATGGGGGAGGTGAGCACAAGGATGGGACACCTTCCTTTTACCCCTTGTTGTGGGGCAAAAGGGTCATCTCCCTGAAAGACTGTTCTTGCAATCTAAGCATATTCTGGTTATATATATCCAATCAGTCATTAATTTGTAACTGATATTGAGTGAATCCAATCCACAACTTCTGGCCAAGCCCTGGCTTCACAGTGCAGCTGGTGCTGTAGCACTGCGTTTCCTTGGATTTTCTTGCTCTGAGCCCATCTTATCTGAGGTCTACTGACACTGCGTCACTGCTGTTGCTCAGAGAACATGATGAGCCTTCTCCAGCCATTCCCACTCCCCTGGGCAAAGCAGGGATTGGGAACTGAGTAAATGGGAATTTGAGTAAAACAAACGAACGGTTTTGATTATGCCCGAATTAGTAGGGTAATTAGTGTGTTATATAGGGAGACTGATGTTAAGAGCAGCGGCGGGTCTGCCAGGGCTGACTAACACAGGATGGCAGTTTTTACATGGATGTTTCTGACAAGGGCAGCACACTTCCCTACCCAACACACTTTTGTTTGGGGTTTTCTGCCATGCTGAAACTTTGAGAGGAAAAACAGCCAAGGAGGGATGAGTCATGGCCATGCCGGGGGCCTGGCGACGACTCGGAGGTGGAGCTGGCTCACAGGCCCCGCGTGGCCGACTCAGGCAGCGCTGGAGCTGGAGAGTTTCCCAGGAAGCCCTCCTCACTCACAACTGCAAAAAAAGATTTAGTGACTTCTTCTTGGCATCCTTTAGCACTTTCCCTGCCAAACAAGTCCTAAATGTTCACCTTTTTCAGTCGGACTTAATCATCCCTTAGCGTGAGCGTTCAGGCTTCTTCACAGGATGGTAGAAGAGGGCTTAGCCTCTGCCTTTATGCGATGGCACCAGAGCCTGCTGAAAATGCCCAGCCTGACATATCCTACAACTATATATACTTTGGTTCACATCTATATTGCACTGGGGACTCATCATAGTGCTGTGATTGATTAATGAGCCCACGTTTTTCCTGAAAAAGTCAAATTTCAGCCCCGGCTGTGGAGATCTGGTGGTGCAGGGGTGAGCAGGACAGTGAGTTAGAGGCCAGGAGAAGGGGTGTGAGCTGGTAAGCTCTGTATGAAAACATGCCACCCAGCTGCTACCAGAGGAAATGCAGAAAGTCCTCAGAAACATATCCAGAAGATCTGACTCCTTCCTGCACCCAGTATATGCAGCTGAGATAGGACACAGATTTTTTCCCCCTCTTCCTTGAGTTGAGGGTGATAACAGAAAACATGATACTTTATCCTGAGTGGAAAAGGGAAAAGGAAAGTTGTTTGGGGCCTGTTCCTCTCTGAGGAGCAGACTAAGGCAGCCAGCCTGAGGTACATCTCATCAAGAGCACATTTTCTGAACAGGACAGCCACGCTGGGTAAGGGCTACATGTTACCAGCTCCTGATGCTGGGTTTGAATCCTTTTGGTATTTTCTCTTATTTTCCTTCACTGGGAGGATTTCTCAATCACAGCAAAGTGTGTTTGGTGATGTTTTTGTCCCTCAGCCTGAGGAGATGTTGACAATCTCATTTCCTAACAACTGCAATTCTGCAATTGCTTAACATAAAGTGTTGTCATGAGTTTCTCATATTGAGCATTACGAGCTCCTAACCTCTCATTCAAATGATCTGTTGAAAATATCATGATTGTTTTATTGCTATAACCACGAACATTAAATGCTGCACATGTTTTAGGCCAAAAAATAAAAAATAATAAAAAAATAAAAAAAAACATTTTCTTCCTTGAAGTTACCATGAATAATTTGCATCTTTCAATTTGAGAATGTGTTCACACATGTAGGGAATTAATTATTTCCAGATAAATTCACTTATTTTCAGTAAATGACTGTTATTTTGACTTGCACCAACAGTTGTTAATAAGGCAAGATGAGGGAGAGAGAGAAAGAGAGAGAGAGAGCGAGAGGAACACGTGTCTCTACCAGCTGTTGTTTCACTCTTTCCAAAAAGCATGAAGAAGTTGTTGGCAGTCATTACAAAAAGATTTTCTTTCCTCCTTTTCAAGCACAAGTATAACAGCTGTTGCCTCTGGCAAGTGTAATTTTTGCCTGATTAATGCTCATCCCATACAGTATTTTTATAAAAGACCAAACAAGAAAACAAAAAAAAATGGTGAAAACTGCAATGAATCAAACTCAGTTCACAAGCTTGGAATACCCGAATAAGAAAAAGAGCACTTTACCCACTTGAAGACATCTCACAAATTCAGAAGGAAGGGCAAAAACAAACAAAATGAACCCTGCAGGATGCTGCTTCAGATTTCCTACCAGATTGTTTCCGTTGCTGTATCAACAACTGCGCTTCTTTTCCCACTTCGCTGCAAGTCACTTTCTTGATAGAAACTTTACTTATTTGTTCTACATTTAGATTTGAGAAAATGCCCATCCTGTGGCAGCTAAACAGTACGGTAGGGCTGTCCTGTGCATGGCTGGTGGTGGCAAACACTTGTAACCTCAGTCTATTTCAGAAATACAGCATCTCCTCAACTGAGCTGAAGAAGTAGACGAAAACATGTGATTTTGGTAGTCAACACAGCTTTTTCTTATAATTGTTCAATGTCACGGCCACAAGTGCAATCTCCTCACTGGAAGCTCTGTCAAGGCAGCCTGGATAGAACGGCACCCATCAGCCCCTACAGTGCTAGCCCCACAGGGCAGCCAAATCTTTGCTGAACAAACTCCCCATCCCCGTCACTATCTATCACAGGGAAAAGTCACCTTCTCAGTACAAGAAACCCCCCCAGCTTCAATTTTTCTTTATTTTTTTTTTTCAGCCAAGCTGCTCAATTGCCTTCTTCAGCACTATCTTAGCGATATGGTTTAGTGGAGGACTTGTTAGCGTTAGGTCAGAGGTTGGACTCGATGATCTTGAGGTCTCTTCCAACCTAGATGATTCTGTGATTCTGTGATCTCCAACTCCCCTCAGCTGACCAAGGGATTTTAACAATGTATGTAACCCCTGCTGTTTGGTTCCTTGTTTCTCTCCTTTTCCTTATGAGGATCTCACCTTTGTCCCTGGGTTTGTCTCAGTGGTACTTTGCATTGTATCTTGGCTCTGCCCTAAAACGCTGCAGGCTGTGGTGAAACAGTTTGGATCAGCTCATTGCAAAATAGTCTTAAAAGAGATTGACTATGATAAAGGGCTTTGAATTCCCTTATTAATAATGCAGAAGGTTAACCACAACAGAAATCCTAAGTAGATACTCCTAAGTACATTCAGAGGGATCAGGTTTATCAATCTCCAGGGTTATGTTTCTTGATTACAGTAGTATCTTTTCCTGGCAGGCAAAACAGACAAGGCAGTCAAAAGCAAATTCTAGACCTAATCCTCCTTCACGGGGAGCTGATTTCATTTCATAAAGGGGAAGCTGCAAAGCAGCTAGGATCTATCACATACACAAAGAAATAAAACGCTTTGTGCTTCTTTGGGATGGATCACATTCACTCAGAAAGGCATGGGGGCTTGGGAGGAGGACTCCCACTCCTATGATTTAATTCCAGTTGAAGTGAGAGGAGCTCTACTAGCATGCATACTGTAGCAGTGTCATTTGTCATCCCACCAAAAGTCATGATCTTTGTGTGTATATGACTAGGTAAAATCCAGAATTTGTTCTCATGCAGAAAGGGGCATTAGAATACTGAATTTGTCTCTTAGAGTTCAAAAATCTGTGCAACTTTATTTTTCAAAGCCAAAACCCAGTCACAGTGCTTATTTTTAGGTATAATTCTTTACTGCAATCAATGGCAAATTTGGACTAGAAGTCAATGATGCCATCTGGCCCTTAGATGGATCCTTGTACATTGTTAGCTTTGCAAAATTAAAGGAAGGTGATGTTGATCATTCAGAAAGAGCAGCTGCTGTTGGAGCTGTTCCTTGGATAGAGTGCTAGTCAGCTGCGAGCTAGCAATTCCTCCAGATATTTAATCTAGCAGACTAATTTTTTGAGCACATTTCTTAAGAGGCAGCAGCCACTGCAATGAACAAACACACAGACCCACCTGCTGCCTGCTTTTGAACAAGTCTACTCGAACCGGTGATGGCAGGGACTGGGGTACCTGGCCAATGCTTCTGGCTCAGCGCTTGATCTGCTGGGTGAATTTTAGCATGGTGTTTCTTATTACAGCTGTTTCCCTTCCAGTTTGTCAAGTTGCAAGCGGTTTGTGAGACAGGCTAAGCATAATCCTATCATTGTGTGAAGCCTCACAAAACAGGACTCTCTTCTCAGACAGCACATCTAGGCCAAACTTGTAGACCCTGAATTTTTTTACGTGGGTACATCTGAAAGGAAGAGGAGCTTAGCAGTCTGTCCCGCAGAGGCAGGGGCATGCTGAAGGGACAGGGAAACCGGACAGAAACCTGGGGGCAGGTTTTTTTTTCACTGAGCAGGTGCTACACCTAAGTCCCCTCCTCAGGCAGCCCCCGGGACCCCTAGACAAAGAAGCAACACCCAGCACAGCGCTGCCATCCCTGCCAGTGTGGGGAGCTGCCCCGGTCATGGCAGGGGCATGGTCACAGCACAAAGCACCCCACAGGTGAGGGCAGGAGGGCAAAACATGGGGGCTGGCCTCCGCAGCCTCCCATGGAGCCTGGCTGGGCATTGCCCCATGTCTGAAGGCTACCCGGTGAGACCCTCGACCTGGTGGCACCCAGATAATTTCCACGACGCCACTTCCAGAACATGCTTTCTATCTTTGAAATGGTGGAGTGAGAGAAGTTGAAAGGACTATTTATTCACAGTAAATCTTTGTTCCAGCAGCTAATGAGCAGATTCAGCAGACTGAGTGATGTCTCCTCCTCCAAATTGCTCACACCAGAGGTCACAGTGGCTCGCTCAAGGGCACCGGCTTTGTGTTCACTGTCTGTGTTTGCAAGAGGATGGATAACCTTTATTTTTCAGCACATGTGGGTCATATCCAACAAGGTGCTGATCACTTTCTGCAAGGCGCTGAGCACCCACTGATAAATAAGGTGTCTGAGTACCTCTTGGGAGGTGATCAGCATCTGGCAGGATCAAAGGCTGCAGGGCTGAGCTGCCCAGACAGCCCACACAGCAATAAATTAGACCTTGTAGTTGCTGTGCTGGCAAATGTATTCATCACTCACACTCAGCAGTGCTGCTCACACAGCTGGGCACATTGGCACGAAAGCTTACCTGTACAGGGAAATCACTTGCACTCTCAGACATTTTCAGGAAGCAGTCTGTTGCGGATGGTTTGAGGAAACACGGATATCCTGTGCTCCCCTGCGTGCTGCTATGAGGAACTTCTATTATTTGCTTTGTCTGCTGAGGGAGGAACTGCTGGATATTGCACGCTTTTTGAAAAATCTCTACTTGACAGTCATTTCAACATATGTCCATGTTCCCTATGAAAAGCAGCCAGTATGATTTATTTTCCTTTTTCAGCTTGTGGTTTCCAGCCTTCAGATTTTTGCTACAAAAGTTTGGATTTGATTGCTTGCAAGTTTTCTAATTTACACCTTCCGGTATTTTGGCCTAAAGCTGCACATGGAGATGGTAACCACCAAAGAAAATGCCCAATATCAGCCATCTCAAATTGATTTCTTCCCAGCTCAAGCTGTGGTAAATCAGGGCATTCCAAGTTTGAACACTGTATAAACAACCTTACACATACTGTATTTGCACTGTGATAATGAACTGTAGACAGCAGAGCGACTTTGGTGCCAATGAGAGAACAAAACCCCCTCTTAATTATCGCAGTGTTTTTATTTTAGATCTCAGAAAACATCTGCAGGCTAGTTTGCAGCACCTCAGCACAGAAGCCCCCTTCTCAGTTCTAGTGCACTGCCTGTTGCTATTGTGCTGCATTTATTAAAAATTAAAAAAATTAAATTAAATTAAATTAAAAAAAACAAAACCTCTACACCAGAAATCACAGGGAAAATGTATTTCACAGTTAGATTTTCATGATTTTTTTTTCTTTTTCCGCACAAGCCCATTCTTGCTTTGTTTCAGTGTGAACAATGATGAAGGTTTGACAGAGCTGCAAGAGAGACCAGAAATGCAATCTCAAACCTGAACAAATTCTCTTGTCGGGAAGATCTTGATTTAGGAAGTAATGACCATTGGGATTTCCCAGCAAAACCATGGGCACAAAACCCCTTACACTTGAACAGCACGATTAATTCAGCCACACTGCACACGTGCTATGCAGGGTCTTCTATTCCTTTCCTGTGCATAAGAACATCTATTATCGACACCGCAAAGTACAAACCCCACTTTTTTCAAGCTGTCAGTGCAGACGAAGTGCTGCTGCTGGCATGTGAACACTTTGCAGGGAGGTGGGTCCTTCCATTGTGTGACCTTCGCGCCACATAAAACGGGACATCATTTAGCAAAAGGGGTGGGCAAGTGAAAGGCTGGTGGAGAACTCAGGAACTTCTTGTGCAGACAACTGAATGCAAGCTGCAAAGAAAGAAACACGTGCTGGGAATTATCTGGGGTAAGGTGCAGCCATGCTGGCACATCTTACCTGTCGCTTGTTTTGATCAGTTGGTCATTTTAGACACAGTTTAAGCAACCGCCTGCCTCCCAGTCTCTGGTGGCTATCTACAAGTGAAGCCCCTTCCCTGCACTTTGCCTAGGTTCCCTCTAATGCCGGAGGAGAGACCCAAGGCACCCCTGCTGACCCAAACGGGTGCTGTGGGATCCACGAAGCCTCCCAAAGTATGTGCTCCAGCCTTTGGTGACTGGGAGCCCAGGTGACTTCTGGCATTTCTTGGAGCTGACGTGGCATAAGGCCCAGGGCTGTAAGGAAGGGGAATCTGCCTTACGGATCAGTCAGCACAGCTGGAGATAAACAGGCTTTTGGGCACGCTTAACCTAGATCCTCATCCTTCACACAGCTAAAGGTGGACGAGATAAATCCTGTCATAATGACCAGGTTGCTTCTAGGGGTAATCATCTCCCTCACAGGTAGATTTGCATTCCTTCTGGGCCTCACTATTGACAGAGCTATATGTATTTTGGCTTAATATGGAGGTTATTTACTGCCCTGTGCAGAAAGACATGTACTTGAGGTGAAAAAACTTTGCGTGGGCAATGTAAAATACCTGAAATCCCTCATTCCCACTTCCAAGTGACTCCTTTTTGTAAATTTTAAATAAGTGACGTGGTGTCCAGATGTTATTGAAAGAAAACTAGCCAAGCTACCGGCATTGCTCAGAGGCTGAAGCCAGAGCTCCCAGCACTGGCCCCTCACTGCAGCTCAGCCATGGCACGTAAGGCACACCATGCTGCAGTGAAGATGGGTCTGCTCAGCACCACCACTCGCATATGACCGGCTCACTGCAGTCCTTTCCCCATGACCACGCACATGGAGAGAGACAGGATCGGGCCCAGACAGCATTCCCCAGGGGGAATCCTGACTCCATGACAAGGCAGCCGGGAATACCTCTGGCCATCAGGAGGCAACATTTTTTACCGAGGAAACCGAAGTGCGACCCGTGCAGAGTGTGCTGCTGAGGGAAGCAATCTTCAAGGTCTCCTAAGGTCTGCTTTTCTGCTTGAACTAAAATGCAGACACTTCTCTTGTTCTTTTTTAATGGCTACACAGTGCCTTACAACTGCAGTTCCAGCCCTGTTTAATTTTCCCTTTCCCTCGGAAATTCTGGAGTGCCTCTCATTATATTAAATTACTGCCGCTCCAGTGGAGAACAGAAGAGATGCTGTTATACTATTTTTGGTTCATTAAGTTTCTAATCACTTTGGGTTTGATATTCAAAAGCACTAATTAATGCTTTTAATGTGTAATGGTAGCAATGCACTACAATTGAATTAATACCGTTTTCAAGGAAAAATATAAAATATTTATTCCCAATGAAACATACAGTAGAATTAAAGGTTGAGAAGCTCTATAAATTATATAAGAGTAAAAACTGTACAGAACTAATTGCTATTATCTCACAACCAGGCAATCTGAATCCAGAAAGTTAAATGCAGATTAGTCTTTTAAAAACCCTAAAGCAGACTAAATGGAGACAATCTCAGTTGAAACAATGAAATTCTCAGTTCACAATGAAACTCCTCAAAAAAAAAAAAAAAAAAAAATCCTGTCTGCTGTGTCAACACAGTACCAATGAGGTATTTTAATATTTGGCCTTAAAGACAGGATATGTTTTACAAATAGTATCCTCCTATGTAATTACTGAAGGGCAGATTTAAACTGTATTTAATTCCTGTTTTTAAACTAGTATGCTTGTAATTACATGCTTGGATAAGTATAACCACCTCTCTGAACATCCTGTGTTTGCAAATAATCCTGGGTTTGGAAATAATTGCTACATCTCCAGAGCATTTTCTTTTTTGTTTCACCTTAAGTCCCTGATGTATTCTTCCAGTCCAAAGAGGGTTTTAACACAGACAATGAGGGGCATGAGGCAGCAGAGGGTGGGCGCCCGCCTCACCTGCGGTCGGTGTGGAGGGAAGGCCATGCGGCCCCTGCTGCTTTTGAGGAGCCCGAGCCCCATGGCCAGCTCCAGCCCTTTGCCTGCCTTTTCCTCCCCAGCTCTGCTGGTCTCAGTGCACTGTGGGCCCCATTCCTTGTGTTGGGGCCCCAATCCGGGTGTTAGGGCCCTGTTCAGGAGCTGCTGTGCTGATGCAGGAGGGGCCCCCTCGTTCCCTACACAACCCTGGCAATTATATTTGGCCTGGCTAAATTGACCTAGCTAAATAAGATTACCTCTGAAATATAGTTTGTCCAATAGGCTTTAAACAATTTTAACTGCACGCAACCTGATGACATCTTGCTGGCCACGCAGCCTGGCTTTTCCAGCTTGGCTGAACAATGTCAATCTGTACACAGTTCCAGCTGCTGCTTCTCCCCCTCTTCCCTACATCTTCCTTCTTCATTTGCACAGGATCCTGCTGCTTTCTTCCAGTGTTTTGACTTTGGACCCCAGCCCCCCCCCCCATCTCAAATCCACTCCCATTTTTCCCCTGCAATTCTTTGCTCCTGCCACAGATGCTGAGCTGTTTTTGTCCTTGCCTCCCCTGCTTGCTCCTGGTTCCACCCTCCCTCGCCTCCTGAATTGCCTCCCTCTCATTTTCTCTCTTTAATCTCTCACCCCTCTCTGGCTCCCCAGCATTTCAATGAATGTATGTGTTAATCCTCTTCATTGCTTACAAACGCCTCCCCCCCAGCCGCGACCACAAATCTTCACGCATCTTGTTTCAACCACCACGCACCTCTCTTCTCCTCACGCTGCAGGCTGACAGAAAGCCTGTTTGCCAGAGGATCCCAGAGCCCTCATGAGGCTCGTTCCCTCTTGCCCGGCCTCTGCCCCACACTCAGTTAATGTTGCTGGTGATGGACCTCGAGTGACCTCTCCACCAGCTCCGACTCTGCCCTGAGCCTCCCTTCTCTTGCCAGGTGCTCCCCACATGGCAACCATGCTTCCCTCCCCGATATGTAATTCTGTCTGTCATGGCTCTGCCCTCCCTTCCCCTTCAGTCTCCTCTCCATCAGCACGTCCCACCAGCTAGGCCACAGAGTGGGTTGTATACAGCTCTGGACTTGTCCTCTTCTTCTATGCTTTATCTGCAGGTAATCTCAACCACAAACATAAACTTGACTGCTGAGCAACTTAAAGATCCAGAGCTCTGTTCTGGCCAGTCTCTAAAGGTGAGATTAATCTCACCAAAAACAAAAGGGCAGAGTGCTGGTGTCTGCAAAAGCCATGCAGACTCCCTTCACAGTGAAGTGATCACCACCTTACCCTATCAGAGGCACCTGAAGCAGGTCAGATGCTTGGCACACAGGAAAATCCTGTTTCCCTCCCCTGCCTGAAAAGGGAGTAGCTCTGATGCTGATGGTCAAGAAGACTCCCAGGCCTTCTTTAACACAGCCTCTCTGGTGCTGGTCCAGGTGAGCCTTGCCATCAGCCAAAACCCAAGCATGGCTACAAAGACCACTTCATCATGGTATTCCTCAGCCATGCAGGCCAACAGCTTTACATGCCTATAGGTGGGGGCATCTTTGGTCCAGACCTCTCCCTATGACCTTTTTCAGGCCTGTATCTAGGCCTCGCAAGGTTGTTCTCTGCAAGAACTTCTGACAGGAAGCCTTTCTGTCTCCATCCATAGAGCTAAGAATCTCATCCAAGCTGTTACCACTTCGAACTGTGCTTAGTGCAAAAGTGCTTTTCCTTCCCTGAACAAATGCGGTTTTGTCCTGCACATCATCACGCTTCCACAAAGAACACTTGTCTGGCTGGTCTTCTGGGTGCTGCCAGACCTTTCTTTGCATTTATCCCTAATGAAGTGAGAGCTGCTTCTTCTCATTTCCAAGGCCTTTCTTAGTCATCTCAGCTCTGCCTGTCTCATGCATAGCCTCTCAAGTAGAACAAAGAGCCGGTCCTGACATCACCCATCACCCTGTGACACAACCACCTTGCTATGCTCTCATACACTGCTGTACAGCCTTCACGATGTCCAGCATATTTGGGACAAGCTATCTGCACACATCTGCAAGAACACCGCATCTACAAATTCTCTTTTTCCTCACTGCCCACAAAAACACTGGACAAGGGGCACATTGTTGTACTGGCACACACCATCCTGCAAGTTCCTCATATTGTCCATCACACAAGCTCCTGCGCTGCATCAGGAGTTGGACTCTCCCGTGCTACTTCAGTGACTGGCACAGGGAGGTCCTTGTCCACGACCCATGCTCTTACGTGTCACAAATTAATATATCTAAAATGGCATCAGCAGCCACTGAGTCATGATTGTCATTTGCATGACAATATAAAAAACTGAGTCTTAACCTTAAGAGGTGCAGCTGTAATTTAGAGATAATTGATGCTGTTAATAGTGTGGGAAGCTGGGAGAAACTGAGTGTATTTGACACTCCTTTGGTGATCCTGCCACTTCTTGGTAGCACTGCAGATTTGGTTATTAATACCTAAAAATGTCTGTTTTAAAAGAAAAGTGTTTTGACCATGATAGCATACCTACACTCCAAAGGATAGCATTAGACTTGCTCTTTTTCCTTCTTACTTGCTTTCCATCCTTTCAGTGAATGATCTTAATTTTATGTTGGCCATCTTATTTTTTAGCATATGTTTTCATATTAAAAATAAGAGGACAAGTGCAGCTAAATAGCCTGCTTCTTTGAAGCCCAGACGGACTGAGGGTGAGGAGGCAGTAAACAGACCAATTTAGGAAACTGGCAGGTGCTTCCTCTCCTGGAAAAGAGGAGGTGAAGAAAGAGGTGGGTGTCTGCAAGTCTTCTTTGAATCACACGCCTGGGTTGGTTGCAAAGACATATTTGAGAGTGTTTGGTGGAAGTGTTTTACAGGGAGGTTTTTTTTCTGCTGAATTTGGTGTTGTCCTTAAAGAAACTCTAACGGGGAGTCCTTGCTGTGATGGGAAACAGGTTAGTCCTGACAAGAAGCTATTCTTCCGAAAGAAGACATTGGAGTCTCAGGTAGGATTATTCAGTGTTAGTTACCTGGTTGTTTTTTGTCAGTCCGCCTTTCTGAGTGTGTATTTTTCTGTTTAAACATTCATCTCAAAGTTCTGCTGCTTTGCTTCAAAATCCATTGTGGATGTGCTAAAGAGGTCTGGAATATAAAAACTGACTCGTATCCTGATTTTCACTCTAATTGTTTTTAGGGTATTTTAGGACATGCAAGTAGGAGTATGAGAGAAAAGGTGGGTATTAAACTGCTAGAGTGACACTTAATAGCTCTGGTATTTTCTGGACAATTTGTAGAATGTAATGGAAATGATCTTGAACGCAATGTGCAATGAATCTCTTTGTGAAGGTTACTATGTGGGCTGGAGAAAAAATAGCTTGAAAGTGAAAAATCTGTTAAAATGCCAAAGATCAAAATTCCATCTTTATGATTTTATAGTTGAAAACAGAAGACTTAGTCCAGTAGTTTAAACTGAGGGATGAAAAGAAATTATGCTACAGGTACTCCTGTGAGTTCCGTAAGCTTCGCGTAAATTCTCACAACAGTAAAACACCTGAATAAAAGAAATTAGCTGGTTTTTATTTAAGTGTGTTAGTGACTGCATTAGGCCATTAGGCTCTGTTGAAGCTGGGAGAGTTAATGGATTTCTTTTATTTAGCATGAATATAGGAAAAAATGACCTCCTTTAGTAGCTGAAATAAAAGTATTACCATATATTGAACAGCCATGCACAGATTGATTAAAAACTGTCTTCTACGTGTTGACAGAGATTTGAATACACATGGAAAAGAGAACAAAACATGTTGTGCTAGGCTACTTTGAAAAAAAAAAGGGGAGGGGAGTGTGGAAGCAATTACTAGGTGGGAAAGGGGCTGAAAATATCTTCAGTCATCTAATTCTTACGCAGTACAAGAAAGGAGGAGCTTGCACATTCTTTGTACAGGAAGTGTTGCACAAGAGATACCTCAATTTATTATCACCTTCTCATCCTAAGTGAAACGACATCCAGAACATCAGGAGCTATGCACTAGGATTCTCTGAACGGTAATTTATAAGTACAGATACTTTTCTAATGTTGCTGATGTTCTCCCTCCATGAGGCAGAAACTGAAAGAGTATCTTGCCAAGGTGATGGTGATGTATAGCTTGCGTTCTGAAGTAGATGGGAAAAAGGTCATAAATCAGTTTGACAAAACACAAAGAACTATCGTTGTCGTGGTTGTAAAGAATAGTTTTATGTAAGTACCTCCAGCTGCCCTCAGTCCAGGGGTGAATGTGTGGGACAGTTGTGTTCTATCTCTAGAGAAATGTTAATTTGTATTGCCACTTGGGTATTTTTTTACGCTAAAATTTCAATGTAGTGTCTAGAATGAATACATGTTAAAATATGTTTAATTTACAGTATTATTTCATTGAAGTCTAGCTACGCTTCTGCTTCCTTGCTGTGTGAACCTCTGCAGTCAAACAGAAACAATTAACGCAATAAACTAAAAACCAAGGATCGAGTATGCCTGGAAGGCTGTTTATTTATAAAGTATACAAAGTCGTCTCCTCCGTGGCACTTGGTGTATATCACAGACAACTGCTCCTGGCGAAACCCCATTCGGGGTGCCCTAGCTTCGCTGAGCCCCAGCTGCGTGTCCTCTGTGGCGGGCAGGCCGCAGCTGCCGCCATGGGGCGTTGGGTGTGCGGTGGGACAGGTCTGGCCCCTCAGGGTGGTGCTGCCCCTCCTGCCCCTCCCCGGCCATGGGGCTGCCCGCCAGGCCCCGAGCCAAAATGGTGCCTCTCCCCGCGCCGCTCCAGCGTAGGCGCCAACCCTCCAGGAACTACACCTCCCAGCGTGCCCCGCGGCGGAAGGGCCGTGAGGAGCGGAAGCGGCGTGCCGCGCGGCACGCTGGGACACGTAGTCCTGCCGAGGCGCGATCCCGCGAATTTGAAAATTCCCGCGGCGGCAGCAGCAGCAGCAGCAGCATCAGCCGCGGCAGGAGCAGGAGCAGGAGCAGCAGCGGCAACTCTCGCGAGACCTCCGCCCCCCGGCCCCCGCGCGGCGGGTGAGCGGGCGAGGTGGGTGCCGCGCGCGCGGGAGGAGGAGGAGGTGAACGGGGGGGGGGGGGAGGGGGCGGGGCGCGCGCGGCTGCGCAGGCCCCGATCGCGGCGCGGCGCGGCCGGGCCCGGTGCGGGCGGGCGGGCGGAGGGAGGCGGCTGTAACCGCTGCGGGAGATGCCGCCGGCCTCACCGGCACGTACCGGGGCGGGGGCGGGCGGGGGGAGGCACGGCGGGAGGGAGAAGGGAACGGAGGGCAAGGGGGGGGTGGGCGGCGGCGGCGGCCGCGTACCGGGCGCTCCCCCGGCGGCTGCAGGCCCGGCCCCGAGCCCCTTACGTAAGGGCCCGCGGGCGGCGGCGCCGCGGCCCGGCCCGAGCCCCGCACGTGGCCCGGGTGAGGCCTGGGCAGCGCCGCCGGGGGCGGGCACGGCCCGGGGGGGGGTGGGGGGCGGCTTCCCCGCAGCCCCCGAGCGCGCCCCGCGGCTCCCTGCCCCCGCCTGGCTTTATTTCCCTCTCTGTTTTCCCTTTTTGTGCTTTTTTTTTTTTTGCTGGTCCTGCCCCGCCGGGGGTGCGGGGACCCGCTGGGGCTATGGGGACCCGGCGTGGTGCTCAGCGTGTGCCTGCCGCGCTGAGTTCCTGCATCACCCTTGCAAGTTGCTGCCTTAACCGTAAATACTCCGTTTCTTCAATGAGCCTGGTCCGGAGGTGCTGCTGGTAGGGAAGGAGGAGCGTGGCGGCTGGCTCTCGGCTCTCAACTCCGTCACGGTGGTTTGTAAAATACTCCGAAATCCAGGGGCTTGGTGAGGAGTCCTGAGCCCTGCCCGTAGCGCAGCGTGGTCATTCAGGTGCCGTGTTCACCCCGTGGCTGTGGGTGTTTGTGGCGGTCCCGGCGGGCGGCTGTCACATGCTGGGGCACACGGCGCTCTGCTGAGGACAGCTCCTCGTGCGCGGGCTGCATCGACTCGTTGTGCTGCATTCATCTGCTCGGGGATTGCTTTTTTCACGCAGCGCAGTGAACTTAATCAGGCTCCTATTAATTTCGTGCCTTCTACCTAGTAAGCTGTCAGATGCAGTTTTCGAAAAATAATGGTGACAAGCGGTTGCTGGCATGGTGCTGTGCTGCCTGTGCAGAGAACAGAGTGCTCAAACTGGGAGGGCACTCACCGAAAGCCTGGGCCTGTCTGTCTGTGTTTCAAATGTTTTTGCCATTCAGCTCATCCTGTTGCCCCCTGTGAAAGCGCCAGGAAGGATGTATGTTACAGTGGCATGCCAGGAGGCTGGAAATGCCTGGCTGACTACTGGCCGTCTGTTAGGAGGCTTGTGTGTGCTGTGTGCTGCTAACACCTGCCTCTGCCCGCCCTTGGCGTACCAAGTAATGTAAAAAAAGACCGTAATTTTAGAACTGACTGCAGGAACTTCTCCTGGCTTAGCCATGTTAGCTGGGGTCTGCACCTCTTGGGTAAAAGCATAGTCATGTTAGAGGTTAACCATAGGAGATAGCTGGGTGAACTGGCTCCTGTGTCGGGTTCTGATCTGGTTTGGTTTTGCTTGTTCTTTGATTTAAAGGGAAACCAAATACATGGTTTGTGTCAGGTATCGGGTTGTAGCTATTGGGGATTGTTGGGATAGAGAGCTGCAACTCTTTCTTCTCCTCACTCTTCGCACTGTGGATCTGTGTTTCTCAGCGAGCTTGTGGTGCTTCCACACAGCCTCTGACTGTGACAGCCTCTTTCTAGGCTGTGCTTGGGGGAAGCGTTCTAGAATTATGATGTGGATGACCATAATGAGCAGTGGCTCTACACTGAAGTTCAGGTCTTGGTTTAAGCGTGGAGCTTTTGCTTAAGACATTAGGGGGAAGTTTCTCTGCGCAGCTAGGAGAGAGAGTACCCTGTGGTGCTCACTAAATCCTTTCTTCAGGAGTAAATCACGGCAAAGTGCTAATTCACTGCACCTGACTACCAAAGTGCTGTAAGTGTCATCGTCTTCTGCTCCTCCTCCAGTGCCTGTGAGTTGCTTCCTGTTTTTTTCCACTGAAAATGTCATGGAAGTAGTCAGTAATAGCTCTTGAAGTTCTGTAATTGTCAACTTTACCTGTTAGTCAACAGAGTGAACGCTGCTCATCTCGAAAGAGTTAGCTTTGTCTTTCACCTTCTCTTCCCTGGCTTCTTCCCACTCTTTGTCCTTTTTCTATAGAAAATGTGCCTGGAATGATGTCGTGCAATGCTGTTTGTTCTCTGATCACTGAATAATACTTTGCTGAAATCACTTTAGCTTCCCCATCTGCTGAATGAGAGTGATGCTTGTCACCTGGAGCCTTCTCAGTGAGGTAGTCTCTACGTGAAACAGGGAGTTAAAAGTTGACTGTGTCTTGGGCAGTGACCTTTCTAAAAGTGAAGTTGATTTCAGCTCCTTGAAACTGAGCGTGGAGTTTCACACGTGCAGGAGCCAGCACAACGGCTGGCTGCCATAAAATGGGGAAGGCCTCGCTCCCTCTGCTGATTTGCGATGCGTTGGCCTGCCTCTTCCTTGTGTTGACTTTTGTGCTCGCTAGCTCTATCTGCAAGCCAGTTTAACTCTCTAACCTGGCAGAAAGCTGTTGGCTTTTTGGGGTTAGTTTCCTGCCTGCTTAGGGAGTTGGCTTGGCTCGCAGAGCAGTCGGAGAGGCTTGCCAGTCAGTGCAGGGTGAGCCGCAGGGATGCGGTGGGGTGAACGTGAGTGCATGGAGAGGTGGGAGGCAGCAGCCAGGTCTCTCTTCTGGTGCCAGTGAATTCACCGTGTTTTGTGAAATCACACCTGCTTGTGACTGGCCATGCTTTGGGCTTTTTCTTCAGTAAGCAGACACCATTCTTTGTCTTTGAAAGTGGTTTTCATGCACTTCGGTCAGTTAAAACTGACATCCCAGAACTCTGACTTGGCTGTCTGTGGTTCTTGAACATGTGGTTTCTCATGTTTTTCTTTTGGAGTCTGTTCATCCAAAAACGTGCCATCATTCAGGGTTTTTTGACACATTCATGTCTTTGGGAATAATTCATGATGTGTGAAGTTTTAAGCACCCGGGGTGGAAGAGGAGTTGGCAGTATGTACACAGAGCGCTTTGGTGTAGGATGCAGCTGGAAGGTCGGATGCCGATTTTACTCCTGAATGTGGAGTAAGCCTGTGGCATTTCACACTAATCTGGTTTCCAACAGACAGGAGGAATACAAGTGTAATCACTGACATTGTCTTCAGAGAGAGCAGAAACGCAGTCAGTTTTGGATGTACTTCTGAACAGGAGAGGTTTTGTGCCTTTAACCTATCTCTGTCCTAGTCACAGGGTTCTTGTGAGCAAATATTTTTCCACTGTTGTGATTTCCCAGCAGTCGTTGGTTTAACTTAGCAGAATGATGGAAGTAAACCACGCTAATAACCTGATCACTATACATACTGTTCATAATTTATCATGGAGTTATCTTCCCAGTTCCATATTGCCAGGCCAGATGTCTAGGAAAAAAAAAGTCATAAATTCGTGTTGGCTTCCTAGAGGAGACATAGGCATGCCTGGTGCTGTAGCATTTTTTTTTTTCACGCTTGTATATGCATTTAAAATAGCTGCAGCATGATTAAATGTAAGGTTACAAAAATGCTACAGGTGTTGAAGAGTTTGGTGTTCCTGTGGGGTGGCACTGGACTGACACACGTGAGGGGACGCTGGCAGGGCGGCGCTGTGTCAAGCCGGGAGCTTCCCACCGGAGAAGAGGAGTCCATTTGGCTTTGGTTCAGGGTGGTGGCTGTGGGGCTCGTTTGTTCTTTGAAATCGCATCTTCCCACTGGATTATCTTAAAATACGATTTCCAGTTTGGCCACGCGGAGCTCAGGCCTTTTCTCTGTGCTCTTGGCCTCCAGGTGGGCAGTGGCAAAGGCAGGAGGGCTGAGGGCGTGCGGTTGGGAATGCCACCTGCCTGCCCTACTGGGCGGGAGACACCTCGGTTCTTTAACACAGAACCATCGTGTGACTATTGCGAAATACCATCTTAGTAATCATGGAGTGCTTGTCACACAAACGTGTTTTTCAGAAGCGTTCATGCTTATTTATAGAGAAGATTTATGGTTTTATTCCCCACGATCGTGTTCTTTTCTGAATTGCATGCTGTTTTCTACACTTCCTTCGTACGTGCTGTCAAAATCAGTGCTCTCCCTTAGCGGAGCATCAACTGGGTGAACGTTTTAAAACAGGCTATGTCAGGGTTTTTGAAGTAGTATTTAAAACAAAATGCAGTGTAAAACAAAATGTAGTAATGATCTGGGTGATGAGGCAGAGCGTACCTTCAGCAAATAACTCTTCCGTCAAGCCGTCAGCAGCTTGCTTTTAACAAAACAGTGAATTAGACTGTGAAGCAGTTGCCATGTGCAAAATACCCAAGAAGTTATTTCTGGTGGTGGTGGGTCTTCTTTGGCCTGGTCAGAATGCAGAACCCTACCTGATTCCTAGCAGAACATCTCGGATAGAAGTCGCTGGGACCCTGGACAGAGACTACATGTTTCAGATCCTTTTTCTTCCCTCTATCTCCTTGTCTTACATGTCTTCTAAACAGGATAACAATTGCTGACAGAAAAAGAACCCAAGTAATAAGAACACATTATATCCTATTACATGAGAAGCATTTTGGGTGGGTTTTCTTACTTTTTTTTTTTTTTTTTTTTTTAAGTTAATGACATAGTCTACTTTTGGTATCTATTTTATCTGCTGCTTCCATCTGTTCTGTTTATCTCCTTCTGCATGTGCTCTGCTGAGTAGTCTTTCTTTGTTCATTACATAGTATATCCCCATTACTTTATCCTGCATTTGTCTTGAATATGATTTTTCTGCTTGGTTGCCTTCTTTCTCTGCTCTTTCAGATGTATCAGTTGGCTGTCCTGTTTTTCCTCTCTTGAAATTTCTTCTCCTGATTATATTCTCAGGTCATTCCTACTTGTTCAGCATCACAGAGTTGCAAAGGAACCTATGAAAGCAGTTGAATATTGATGGAAATTAAAAAGATGCTATTCAGAAGCCCAGAATATCTATTAGTATTTGGCATTATGGGTTACTCATGCAACATGTTCAGTCACTCATTTATGAGTAAACTGAGGCGGACTGCTGGTTGAAATACGGAGCATTTCACTGTCTGGAGCACCTCTATGCAGTGCAAAAGTTCATCCTGTTGGCATTGCTAAATGATGCTAACTATGTAAAGGGGGCCTAAAGGAAAGATGGGGAGAGACTTCTTAGCAGCTGTTGTAGCGACAGGAGAAGGAGGTTTAAACTAAAAGAGGGGAGATTTAGATTAGATACAAGGAAGAAGTTCTTTACTCTGAGGGTGGTGAGGCACAGGCTGCCCAGAGAAGCTGTGGATATCCCATCCCTAGAGGTGTTCAAGGCCAGGCTGGATGGGTCTGGTGCGAGGTGTCCCTGCCCGTGGCAGGGGGTTGGAACCAGGTGATCCATGAGGTCCCTTCCAACCCAAACCATTCTGTGATTATGTAATTACCAAAAAGCAAATTCAGCTAACCTACTGTGAATAAGTTGTCCCACTTGGAAGTTATCTGTGCTAGTTGTGAATGCTGGCAGAGTGGTCAAGCTGGCTGGCTGCAGCGGTGTCCTGCAATACTGACTTTGCCAGAAACTGTTGTGTTTTTTTTTTCAAGATGTCACCTTCTTCATGTGGGGGCTCTGAATACTGGCAGAAGATACAGCAACGCATTCTCAAATGCATGAGGCTTGTGACTTTAGATAGAGTCGATTCCGATGCCCAGGTCTTGGAGAATAATCCTCCACAGAATGATAATTCATACAAATTATGTTTATTTTTCTAGTCATTTCCCCTTTAATATTCTGTAATTCATCTGTTATTCCCAGAGCCTGGTCTTCAAAACTAGCTGTGACTTACGCTGTAAGAGAAATAAGTTACTTTTCTAAAACCCTGTCTTACTCTGCAGTATGTGAGTAGACTCGAGCTGTGTGAATTGTTTTGCTGCTATTTATCTGTCAATACCTGTGCATTGCTTTTTTTTTTACTGAAACGTCTCAGGCATTAGAAAAGCAAATGGTTGTCACTTTGCTCTTTTGTAAGGTCAAAAACTGAATGCCTTTTTTTTCCAAATGCCTTTTTCCCCCTCTTGCTTATAAGAACTACATGTGATGTAAAAGAGATTATTTGATGTATATTGATGAAAATTCTGTGAATCTCAAAAATATGTCTGACACGAGTATTTTTGCATTTCTTTATTTCTTTACAGTGAAGAATGCAAGACCTAACGGCTCAGGTAACAAGCAGTCTGCTGCAGTTTCCTGAGGTGACTATTCAAGCACTTGGGGAAGATGAGATAACCCTAGATTCTGTGCTGCGTGGGAAGTTTTCTGGAGGTGAGCATTACCCTTTAAAATGTTATTATTGTACGAAGTCATTATTTTCTGGAGGTTACCTGAAACATAGGGTCATAGAATCAACTGCTTTAGATTGGTTCTATTGAGATGCATCAGGCTTAGAGAAGATAAAAAGGGTGTCTTGGTTATTTAAAATGCTAATATTAGAATGAACTTTGAAATCACAACAATCCTCACTGAAGGCTGAAATAATCTTATGCTATTGAAGTCATTTACTTAAGCATGCTGAATCAGTGAGCTTTCCTCAATTTTTAATTAACTAAAGAACAGTTTTTCAAGTAATAGTGTTGTCTTGGGCTATATTTATTTGCACCAGCACAAGCTATATGACCATCGTGATACCACATGTGGGAATAGTTTTACAATGTTAGAGACAAAAAAGAAAAAATATTTTCCAAACTGAGTAGAACAAAGAGGCTAAGAATGTTAGGCACTGCAGCCATTATTTCCAAACTCCTGAATAGGATGCAGATGAATATCCAGTGAGAGTTTCTGAAGTGGCTAAGCAGATTAGATAGTTTTTCTTTCTGTGTGATCAGAAAGTAGAGCTGGGTGCCTGTCTGGATTTCCAGTCTTCTGTTAAGACCACGTAGAATCCACCTACCTGGCCGTAAACGCAGTAATTGAGTTAATACTTCTTTGAGTTTGAGGTAGTTCTGTGACACAAAAACTCTAAATCCTTCGGTAATCACAGGTAAGATTTGTAATTTACTAATGCATTTACCATCATTTTAAGATAATTTCTTCTCAAATTCCAAATCCATACCCAAAGTAGGGATATGTCAAGTAAAATTAATAAACTGGAATGAATGTTACAGTTGAAATGTACTCGAAGAATTGAATATCCTTATGTATTCAGATGTTTTTTAGCAAAATCAAGCCAAATATGGCATACAGACTGGATCAATATATTGCAATCCTTGCCCCCAACAATTAAAATCATTCAGTATATGGATGGCAAGTGCAAATGCCAAGTAATAAGGTTGTAAATTTTAAGGTGGGCTGCTTGAGGATTTCAACGTGTGATTTTAAATAGTTGACCAAAATTAAGTAAGTTAGTCTTACTCTGTTAGGTACTTTCATTGAGGGAAGGGGGCGATGACTTTTAAGTTGCTTTCAGTCCTCTGCTGGAAATTTTGAGTCAGCTTTCTTTTCTCTCACAGGACGAAATGGCCAGGCATGGTTGGCATGTGGTCCTCAACTTGAGGTAGTGAACTCTGTGACAGGAGAGAGGCTCTCTGCATATCGTTTCAGTGGAGTGAATGACCAGCCTCCCACTGTTCGCGTGGTAAAGGAGTTCTCCTGGCAGAAGAGAGCTGGGCTGTTGGTTGGATTGGAAGAAGCAGAGGGAAGTGTTCTCTGTCTGTATGACCTTGGAATATCAAGAGTGGTTAAAGCAGTTGTTCTTCCAGGAAGGGTATGTACTTGTTAATCAGAGAAACAAAGCTTTTATCTTATTACGTGCTGTTTCAGGAAAAGCTTTGGAGCATCTCTTTGTAGGATGTATTTTATTCTATGCTGTATTAACATACTGTAACTTCAGAGCATCCAGTCAAGAGAATCATGATGTAAAAGGAGGGGCCTAACAATACCATTGTCTTTAGAATTATACCGGTAGTAAAATGGGTTTGTTATCTAATTCTCCAAGTTCAAAAAAGGCATTGATTTTTTTTTTTTTTTTCCTCGTCAGATTGAAAAAGAAAAAAGTGCTTTGAAGTGTCTGTAGTACATGTTTCCTAAGTGGTTAATTTCTGTCTGAAGTACTGTCTTTAAAGTATCTCAGACTTCCATAGCTGTTGTGCAGTGAATGATTTAGACATTTCAAGTTGAAGTTTTATATCTTACATCTAAATAGAATGAGCTGGGAATAGAAAAATGAAAATAGGTTAAGAAGGATCATTGTCACATATTTAATCTGTGTGTATGGAAGTCATTTGAATATAGTTACAACTATCAGTTGTAGGAAGGAGTTTTGCTGTGGCACAGCAAACTGTTCAGGAGAAGATGTGAGGAATCTTGCAGGGGGAAGTTGGCTGTTTTGTGATAAGGGTTATGAATTTTGGGATAAAGCCAAAGCTTATCTGAATTTTTGCTGTTCTGCCCTAAATGTTTTTGATTACAAGCATGTTTGGTCTGTTGCTTTCACTTTGGTTCCTATCTTGTTGCTATTAGATTAATTACATCAACATAGACAGGGCACAGGTACTACTAATTGGAGCATAAAGTTCTTACGTTGTGTGTAGGAGCAAAGGTAAGCAGAAACAAGTAGATAAAGCTTGCACTTGACTACTCTCCATTTGTTTTGGATTTCGTTATTCTGTAATTCATACCGGCACGTATGTAATGTATAACCTGATTTAATCTGCCTAAATGATTCTTCCACACTGATTATTTTTAAAAGTAAAATGCAAATCTATTCTTAGTATCACTTTCTGCAGTTTGAGTTGTTGCTTTTTTATGGCTTTAATGAGCACATTAATTTACGGACTGTTTTTACTGTGGGTATATCTTCTGTAGCCAGATATAGAGGTTAACTAGCTTACAGTAACTCTGGTCTGAGGTGTTCACCCATTGATGTATCCATACAGCGTAGTTATAGTGACTGTACAGCTGACTTTTAGTGCAAGAGTAGATTGGCCGTTCAGAAAGGAAAGGATTCAAAAAACTTGTAAACTTAGACAAAAAAAATGCCTTTTTGTTTTGTGGGAGCGAGCATCTCTAATTGCTTCTGGACATCCATGCAAAATGTAGCAGAAAAATTAAAAATGTTACTGCAATCCTATTTGAATTAGGTTCCAGTAAAAGCAAATTTGAACTAAAACATTAAATTGTTTTACCATGCTTGTATGTTTCAGAACTATTGAATAGTATTTTCACAAATTTTCCTGGTTTGTGTGAGGCAGAAGGGTAGCATTGAGATTCAGTGAGCTGAGAGGAGTTGTCTTTGTTCATTCCCAGAATGAGCTGGCATTGGGCTAGGAGGATATGAAGACAGTGCAGAGAACAGTGGAAAAATGTGCTGTTTCAGGAGCTTTTACATAGTAAATTGATGTGTTAGAACCCAGAAATATTTTTTGCAAAAGTTGAAGATTCATTTGGAGCCAGTAGTACAATGACAATAATGGTCAAAGAAAAATTAGAAGTAACACCTGAACGTTGGGTAGTGCTGCAGTGAGGTGTGTACTGTACTTGTGCTCTCCTCATCACAATCATCAAGATGCACAGCAAAAAATTTGAATACTCAAAATGCTTTTGGTACTGCTTTGAGTAGCAGAGAAGATTGGAGATTTAATTTGATTCATAGGAAAATGAAACAAAATGCAGGTATGTAAATAGCTGCAAATACTTCTATGATTAGAAGTGTTGTGACAGCTGAAAGGTAAATTCTGTAGTGGATTGTTGGGCACTGTGGTCATAACAAATATGGGAGAGGAGAAGACTTTGAGGCTTCAGGGTTTAGTTAGTTTTTCCAACACTGGAAAAAATATATAGGAAGAGAAAAAATATATAGGAAGAGACTACCTTGTGATGGACACTTCTTTCAGTTTGATGTGACGTTGTTGACATAAAGCTTCCTGTTTTCATTCAGTTGTATTTTGCAAGAAGCTAAATGACAGCCTACATTCTTTCCTTGTATAGCTTTGCTGCAGGAGTTTTCAGGTGTTTGTATCTCTGGTATAGCAGTGAGTGCTGTCCCAGGAGGTGTTGCAGGTGCTGTGAAGGGTCTTCATTTTAAAGTAAAACAGCATGCAGACTGCCTTACAGCAGCCAGATGGATTTTGAAGATCTCCAAGGAAGGAGACTACAACCTCTCTGGGCAACCTGTGCCAACACTCCTTCAGGGATCAACAGATCCCTGAAGATGTTTAACAGGGCTGGGCCCACTGTTGACCTGTGAGGTATACCACTTGATACTGGCCTCCAACTCGATGTTGTGCCATGGGTCACCACCCTCTGGGCTCAGCCCTTCAGCTGGTTTTTGATCTGCCTCACTGTCTGCTCGCCCAGCCCATGTAACAACTGTTTGTCTGCGAAGATCCTACAGTAGACAGTGTCAAAGGCCTTACAGAAGTCCAGGCAGACAATATCCACTGCTCTCCCGTTGTTAACTGGTATAGTCATTTCGTCACAGAAGTTTATCATGTTGATTCCCTTTGGTCAGTCCATGTTGACTTCTGATGTCAACTATGAAGGCACAGACTATATCCCAGTGCTGATAGGCTGTGAGCACTGGGAGAACTAGATTTTTGCCTTATGTAAGGCTGTTAAATGCAGTAAAGTTTCTTCTGTAATTAATTTTAAAAAATTCCTTAGTTATTTCTAAGTAGGAAAGAGAAGTTGGTAAGCTGTAATAATGGAGTGTACCATGTAAGTTGGAGTTTATTCAATTAAATAACTGTAGGAAATACAGTAAATGAGAGGCAGTAGCAGATTTTAGTACAGGACTGATTTTTTTTTAATTGAAATAATTGAAAACAATGCTTTGCTTTCAAGTATTGTGCATTTATGCCATAGTGAGTGTTTCTGATGCCCTAATTTTGGTTTCCTTGTTGAATGATTTTTGTTTAGCTTGTCAGACAGGTTAAATGTTAACTTATGCTTTTCCTGTAGGTAACTGGTATAGAACCCATAATTAATCATGGAGGAGCCAGTGTGAGCACTCAGCACCTACACCAGAGTCTGCGATGGCTCTTTGGAGTGGCAGCAGTGGTTACAGATGTTGGACATATACTTCTGGTTGATCTTTGTTTGGATGATTTATCTTGTAGTCAGAATGAAGTAGAAGCATCTGGTAAGCTTGCATTTTTTTTTTCAACTTGAAACACCCATTTTAAATGTAAGAAAGGTTATGTCTTTTAAGTAAATAATATAGATCCAATTTTGAATATACTAGCATACAGACTACTGATTGCAGATGGTGGTTTGGTATCATGAAGTCCTGAACTGGTTAAAGATGGGAGTGGCGTAATGCTCTTTCTAAAGTTAAAATGCCCACCGTCTTTCACCAAGATCACTATGTCACCAATTCTTGCCAGTGAGGTATAGGAACTTTACTATCTGAGCCAGTGCAGCTGTCTGATGGGAAGTTGTCAGAAGCGCTCTTTTTATTGGGAATGATATTTTGCTTCTATTAACTAACATGGGGGCAAGTTATAGGCATATTTTTAAGATTAAATCCAACTTACCAAAAGTCATGCATTTGGACGAATGAAATACCTGATTTACCTATTCAGTTTTCGTATGCTGTTCCATTATTACAACAGTAGCTTCAGGAGTTGATGTCCTTCAGAGAGCTTCATCATAAGACCCATGCTCCTGATGTACGGAAGTCAAGAAAAAATTCTTTCTGGTTACACTTCTACCTGATTTTGAAATACAAGTGAGAATTTCAATCAAGTTAGAGTTCATATGTATTCAAAGAAATGACAATAGCAAATTACTGTTGCATAAATGGATATTTGGCCTTGGATGGTAAAACTAGATTATCAGTGTTGTCATGTCAGAGTTTTACATGCATGCTAAGTGAAATAACACATTCTTTTATCGTGATTTTTTTTTTTGTATGTGTGTAGACCTAGAAGTTGTCACTGGAATTCCTGCTGAAGTTCCACAAAGAAGAGAAGCTGTAACCAGAGAGGGGCGACATCTCTGTTTTCAAGTACAAAATCCATCAGGAACAGCAATAACAACCCTGTGCTACATAAGCAGAAGCAATCTGCTTGCTGTGGGTTTTTCAGATGGCTACCTGTCACTATGGAATATGAAAACTTTGAAGAAGGAGTAAGTAGGCTTGTATGCTTGCAGGAGGGTTCAAAGAGCTCAATTCTTGACTTAAGGAAATATGTTAAATTAAAGAAACTTTTTTCAGGGACCGAAATTCTTTAGAATAATCCTGGAATGCTTAGAAAATCTCTTTTGAACTACGAATTCATACATGGGATAAGTTGACCACCTTCTCCCCAGTGGCCTACATTTGTTTTACTTATTGTGCCTCTGGATTGAGGAATTGTGGAAAGCATTCTTGTTTGGGTTATGTTAGGCCATTAAGATGTGACAGAGCTGATTTTTCTAAGACAGTGCATTTTTCAGAACTAGTTACTGCAAGTAGGGCATAAATTGCAAGGCTGAAATATGTTAATAATTTTTTTTTGTTACGATATTCTCTAAAGAGTCTAGGGTGAGACTATTGAGACACGAAAAATCAGTAGCTGACCTGTGATCGAATATTTCTTTCTTTCTATGTTTCAGCCTTCTCTGATACAGGCAATTGGCCTCTATCAAGAAAAGGATGCATGCGAATGAAAGTTTGCTTAGAATGCTTGGAGACTAGAAAAAGGGACCCATAAATTTATGGGTGATAGAGAAGTTAAGGGATAATTTCAAAGAGGAATCTCTCTTGAAATACTTGACCAGATTTAGAAAGGGATTCACTTAAATAAATCTGCAGTGACTAACCAGAAATTATTGGATACGTGAATAGACAGTGGTGAAATAACTAGTTAGCAAGAATAGATTATGAAGTTACATATAAAATTCAGAAGTCTGGAAGAAGAATGCTTTTCTGCATAGTCCAAGTAAAGAAACAAGAAGCTACTTCTGTTTGGCACTGTTTTGAATTTGTTAAAAAGAACTTTAAGTTCTATATTTAAGTAAGATACAAAAGTAGGAATCGTCTCTTGCCCAGCAATTAAGTAATTGTTTGGGAGAAGCTAGTTTGAATTATCTTATGCAAAGGTAGTAAACACAGGTTATTACATTTGATAGACAATCTCCTTACCTCTTGAGTAGTCCTTGAAAAGTGGTCACTTCCTTGAATCACTTGTTCAAGATGCAAGTATGAGAGTAAGCATGTGGGTACTCTTCTGAGAAGATGCTTCTACTCTTCTGCAAACTTGGCCGATAGACTTACCTCCCTTATTTTTCTTCTTTAAACCTGTAGGTACCACTCTCAACTTGAAGGAGGAAGGATTCCTGTATATGCTGTTACTTTCCAGGAACCTGAAAATGATCCTCGTAATTGTTGCTACTTGTGGGCTGTTCAATCTACCCAAGAAAGGTAAATTAAAGTATATATTCTATATTTCACTGAATTAAGTTAAAATATGCTCACTTTGTTTAAATATCCAGGGTGTTTTCTCAAGTACAGAAGGTGTTAAGCTTACAATGCGGTTTTTATAGTTTTTAACAAATGTGAAGATGGAACTACTAGTTAAAATAATGATGACCTCAGAAATCCTTTTATTATAGAATAAATTTCTTCTTTCATTTGTAGTTTGAAACCTCTGAGAAGTCAGTCGATGAGAATGAATAAACATTGACTATCATGTTGTAGTCTTTTTCTTGAGTTTGGGATTTCACTAGGAGTGTAATGCCATTATATTTGAGCACTAGTATATATGTCATTTTCTTTACATACTTTCTCTTAGTTTTGACTGTTGATGTTTCTTGCATTTATTGAAATTGCTGTTGTAGAATTGTGTGTCTGTGTTTTTAGAGAGTTCTCTGGAAGCCTTGGGTTCATGCAGTTCCTACTTTGCTCAGAGTTTCAGAAAGAAGGTGAAACAGTAGTGGCTATATTTTTGTGCTTGCATGCATAATTATTTCCTTTTGTTCCTTGATGACTGCTTTATGATTTGTTTGATACTCACAGTGTGGTATTAAAAGCAGTTTAGGCTGCAAATCTAGAACACTAAATGTGCCGATACAACAGCCTGCTGTCCCTAAAGGAGGAGAATCACAGTATTGCTGATGACCGTCTGCCAGTTTTAGCATTCTTTGGAACCTCCATGAGTTAGTTCAGCTCATCTGGCAGAATACCATCCCTGTTCAGCAGAAAAGTAAATGGTTTCCTGCTGGGCTAATGAAGCAAACCAGTGTGTGGAAGGGTGCAGTATATGCAAGAGAGGGACTGAAATATTGTGATAGGGGAAAGGAGAGATCTCCCTCTTTCACCATTAGTCAGCTATTTTGTCAACTCAGCTGTTCACAGAGTTGCAATCTTTTGAAGTTTAAATTGAAAGCAGTTTGGCTTGAGAACTCTTCGCTGTGAAGAACTATTTCCAACATATTTTAGTATATACAACATATTGAAGCTTTCAAATTACATGGTTAGCATTTACTGCTGTGGAGCTATTAGTGTCCAAATTTCCTCCTTTATGTTTTAGCAGCTAAATGTGACCTATTGTCATGTTTAGGGAAGTGGTGTTTTTCTTTTCTGCCAGAGCGCACTATTAAGAAAACTTTGGTCTAGGTCTGATAAAAATGACAACGAGGACTATAAAACAACTTTCTAATCAAATTTCATAATTTGTACCTTTTTCAGCGAAGGTGATGTTTTGAGTTTACATCTGCTGCAGTTAGCGTTTGGTGACAGAAAACGCTTGGCATCAGGACAAGTCATGTATGAGGTAAGATATGTGTGTATGTGAAAATATGACAACAGTAATTTTCTCTAAGGGGAGTATCAATTAAGTTGGCAGGGTAACACCATCAAAATTCAGAGCTGACTGAAACAATCATCTTCAGCTTATTCCTCTTGGTCATGACCTTTGTCCAGGCATTTTGAAAACAAGTCATATGATTTTAAACTCTGATGTCATGTGTTCAAACTAGATTCATTTGCTAAGAGCTCCTGTAAACTCAATTTCCAAAGAGAAAACAGGTTTTACAAATAAAATTATCCTTAACCAAAACATCAAATTAATGGGGTGTAGTAACAGAAGAAGGGCTTTGAGTAGCTTTGTTTGTTTAGCCAAACTGCAGACTTGAATAAGCTTCTCTGTCTGTATCCCTTTTTAAAAATACAGTTGTGTATCTTTCTTTCCTGATCTTTTGTTTTATATTGTTGTTTTTCTTTTGTATTTTGTCAGCCAGACTGTAAAGAGAATGCATCTATAGTGTCTTAAGTATTGATCCTGAAGCATAGTAGCTATTAAGATCCTTTATACATCTTGATTGGCTTTCCTGTTAAATCTATTCTTAAAGCCAGCAGAATATGTGAATACAGTAAGCAGTGGTATGATTTGGTCAAAAGAGTATACATGAATTGTTAAAACTGGCTCCAAAAATAATGTGTTTAAAATATAGGTGAGGTATTGGATACCGATGCTGGTTAAACCTAACAGATATAAGTAAGATTAATCTGTTTGACTGTCTCTAGCAAAACATAATTCTGTATGCTTGAATCTCTTCCAAAATTCCTTTAAGTCAAGTCATCTTACTTGGAGCAATTCTTTCCTCCTATTCTGATGTTTTTTTTTTTTTTTTTTTTTTTTTAATTTAATATCCTCAACAGTTATGATTCTTATGTCATGGTACTCTTGTTTTTATAGGGACTGTGCCCTTTGATGGTTTAGAACAAAGGCAAAAATTTGAGTATAAATTCTGACCTTTTTCCTTATATACAGCAAAGCTCCTTCCTCATTTGTAAATGTTGCTTTTTGAATAGGTTAAATTTAGGTGATTGGGAATGGTGGTGTTTCTTTAAAAAGCATTACCTATCATGCTGGTAAGATATAAATATCTCCAAGTGATTCACTAGGTTCTAAATATGGATACCATCTCTTTATTTTTGTGTGTGTTTTTTGTTGTTAAGATATTAATATACTTTGCTTTAGAGGAACAGCACACCCTTACTGGGTTTTTAGTTTTTAAAAGGGCTTTTGCTACAGTTCACTTCTGCGTTTCTTGCACTGCTCTAAGAACTTTGGCAAGTTGATAGGACAAAGCTTCTTTAATCTTTTTCTATTTCCATTTTTTTGTACTACTTTGTTCTTTATACTCTTTTAAATGTTATTTTTAACTTCAGTCTTGGCAGTGGCAGAGGTTGTACCATGTTGCATGTGCTTCTTTGGGATAAAAAAAACGTCTACGTCCATCACTCTTGTGGTAACCAAGTTCTATCTCAATGCTTTAATGTTAGAATGTGGGTCCTTTTACTATTGAGCAGTTTTTTGTCTTAGTCACCTTACTTGTCTGAATTAGACATGACAAGTATCAATTTTTAGCTCAGAAGTTCAGCAGATTTTAAAAATGGATTCAGTAGCAATTCCAGTTAATACTTTAAAAAAAAAAAAAAAAAAAGGCAGTGTGATAACATAACGTGCTTTTGACCCCAGAGAACTGTGGTGTAGTCAAAGAATTTAAGACACTTAACCTTCTACAGACCTAGCAACAAGTAATTCATTCATATTCTTCTAAGAGGTATCAGGTACTGTTCTCTGGATTTGAGATATTCTACCCCTATGCTGTTTCTGCTTCCCATAAGTGTTGTGGAAATGTGAAACTGGGACCAATCTTACAAGGTGATTGAAGAGAGAATTAAACAGCTGGACGTGCTGGGGAGAAAAGATATCTGACTTCTTCAGCTAGCTTCCATATGAGCCACTTACACATACAGCTTCATACCAAGACGTGATAACACATACTGTCAACAAATTAAAAAAGATTGAGACATGTCAGGACAAGGAGGTGTGCTCTGCAGTTGACATGAGGGAAACGTGTAGTGTCACTTTAGCCAGTACTAGAGCTCTCAGTGGGTTTCTGAAGGTCTTAATACTTAAATATGCCTACGCAGCTGTCTGAATCAAATTTCCTGTTCATGTTCAGGGGCAGAAGGTATAAAAATTGTTCCAATTTGCCAGGTGAACTTTGAGTAAACAGAAAAATACTATTTGCCTTTGGCCATTGAGTTGAGTTTATAGGAGCATGAAAGATTTCTTTCCTATATCAGTTTCCTATATTGCTTAACATAGATTTGCTTTCCTCGATGGAAAAAATTAGCATGCGCTGTTATGCGTCAGGAGTTTTCTAGGGCAGGAATTGTTTGACTTCTACCCCCCCACCCCCAAGTTGGTGAGGAACTGGCCTTTATGAAGTTACTCAATGTCAAGTAGGAGAGGTATCCACATATTCAGTGATATTTTTCTGTGCTGAGTTAAAATAATTATAATTTCATAAACTAAACGATCTGTGACCTTTTGATCCTTTTCCTTATGCCTTAAGATCTGAAATCTCAAGTCAAAGGGAGTAGTACCTTTTAACCTGGCTGCATAGGTTGGCTTCTTAAATGATGTGGAAAAGCTATAATCAAAATCATCTGGACTTCTTGAATAGCAGTTTCCTTTAAAACATCCAGACACATATGTGGAACGGTATGAAAAGGACTTGGGCCTAAGCACAATGATAATTCTTTAATGCAGTTGGATTCATTTAGCAGCACTTTCTGGTTACCACTCACAGTTCTGTCCTCCAGTTGCCTCCAGGTGGCCCTGCTTGATCAGGGATTTGGACCAGATGACCTCCAGAGGGCCCTTCCAACCAGCAGAATTGTCCAGCAGTTAAAATTCATCTCTAGCAGGTTTATTTGGTTTTAGCAGTTTATTTGATGAAACAAACTTTAGGAATGGTGGACTTTTTTTTTTTTTTTCAGGAAAGCATTTTATTAAAAATTGTTTGGATAGTTTCCCTCCATAATAGAAGTGAGATTCAATTAGGCTTTGTGCTGGTTTTTCAGGGGGACCTTTTATATTTTTCTCATCTGTCTATGTGTGTCTGGTATTGCTGAAGTTACTTGATAGAATGGACTGTGCATACTTCAGGGTAAACTTCAGCATTTTTCTCTGTAGTAATATGTCGTGGTTTAACCCGGCTGGCAGCTAAACACCACGCAGCCGTTCGCTCACCCTCCCCCCTCCCTCTCTGGGACGGGGGAGAGAAATGGAAAGTGAAGCCCGTGAGTTGAGATAAAGACAGTTTAATAAGACAGGAAAATAATAATAATAATAATAATAATACAATGATGATAATAGTACTACTACTAATAATATGTACAAACAAGTGATGCACAATGCAATTGCTCACCACCCGCTGACCGATGCCCAGCTTAACCCCGAGCAGTCCGGCCCCCTCCCCCCGGCTAGCCACCCCTATATATTGTTTAGCATGACGTCAGATGGTATGGAATACCCCTTTGGCTAGTTCGGGTCACCTGTCCTGGGTCTGTCCCCTCCCAGCTCTTACTGCACCCCCAGCCTGCCTGTTGGCAGGACAGAGCAAAAGTCTGAGGTGTCCTTGGCTTGGTATAAGCACTGCTCTGCAACAATTAAAACATCGGGGTGTTATCAGCACTCTTCTCATCCTAAGCCAAAACACAGCATTCCACCAGCTACTAGGAAGAAAATTAATTCTTTTCTAACTGAAACCAGGACATAATAAAAGACTTTTTTTTTTTAAGACAGTCTTGATATTTCTTTGTAGTATTTCTTCAGAGAGAAAATTGGCCTCTTCTGAGGCTAGATGAATTAGATGTGCCATGTGAGACTATTGTTTTGTTCCAGCTCATTTCAGAGTTCTTAAAGCTTAGGAAACTGGGGTAGAATTGATTTTGGGATTGGTTTGTTTGTTTAGGTTTTAGGGTTGTTTTTGTGTTTCGGCATTCCTTATTTATTTGTGGTGGTGGTTTTTTGTTTTGAGGTTGTGGAGCTGTTGCTTGTCCACAATACGCAAATTGATGTGTTTCATGGCAGATGGTTTGAACCAATGCTGCATTTGGAAAGGCAGTATTTCAGTTAATGCTTACTGTAGAAAATGATGCTATCAGAAACGGCAGCAGGACTGTGTTGAACCTCTGAATACGTCTAAGTAGTTTGCCCATTCTGAAGTAATTTGTGATCCTAGATGTGTTGTTCATGTCTACCCCATTTTGTCTCTGTTTTCCTCTTCTGCTGTTGGCTGTGCTTGGTGAAGGAACCAAGGAATATTTAATCCATTAGTCTGACAGGATTAGAGGAGGAGCTAGGAGAAGCTTATATGGCCTGATAGAAGATTGTTAATCAGTAAGAAATTTCTCATAGGTACTCCAGAGGGATGTGTGTTCATTCTAGTGGTGTGCTTATAGTTAATATCTCTGTTATCGCTGTATCTCTGGTGTGCTTACAGTTAATATCTTAATATTAATAATAAATAAAGAATTTCAGCTGCTGTGATGCCATTACTTCTCTGATTTCATGGGTTCTGTAATCAAGACATGGAGCAAAGAGCTTTGTTTGCATCTGTATTGCATTATTTTAGGAATCTATTTGTAGATACGTATTTTGATCCGTAACAAACCCTTGTTTGGAAGAAATTCTGCAAAACATTTTTAGAACTGAATAATGTTAGAGAAATGCTGTGCTTTGAAAACAGGGAAAGTATTATCAATTTTACCCACTATGATTTTACTTTTTTTAAAATTTGCTTGCAGATCAGATGTAATTTATATTTACTATTGGAAATAATCTAGGGGGAAATACACGTCATCACATCTGTATTACATTTAGATACGTACAGTTGATTTAGGTGTAATGTTTGTTTTCATTTCAAAATGACCTTTTCTCTCTTCTCTTATTCTTCCCCAGGGCTTTGAATATTGTGATGAAAGGTACAGTTTAGATCTCACAGGTGGAGCCTTTCCCTTGAGAGGACAGAGCAGCAATACTAAATTACTCAGCTGTCAGACTGTAGAGAAATTTCGCAACCACGTAGACAGAGAGGATAGCATTAATGAAGGTTTGTTGTGATGTCCATGTTTGGTTATTCCAAAAGGAATGGTTTTGGAATGTGAACAATGAATGTTCTGTACCCACGGTCTGAAAGTTAAATATCTGTATAGAATAGCCTGTTTGGCTTATCTAAAAAGAAAAATGGGATGCTTAAGTTACATTTAAAGATAGAAATGGACAGTGCAATGAAGAGATCTGGTATTGAGTAAATTGCGTAAAGTCAGAAATTGTGCATTTCTTTTTTAGAAAAATATTTGACATAGCCATTTTTAAAACTTGCATTTTTAAAACTTAGCCATTTTTAAAACTTAAAAAGTAATTTGGACATTGTTTATTAAAGCACAATGCTGGTCTTTGCAGTTAAAAAACGAGGAAACTGCAAACGAGCAGTATGACTAATCTATCACAGAGAGATATGCTATCCTACCAATTTTTTTATTCTTAGTAGGTGTTGTCTGTCGTGAGTGATACAGAAGAATTAAAATGAAATGGAAAGTGATGCTTTAAAAATATCAAAAATATAATATTTTCTACTACTGAGACACAATTTCTTGTCTTTTACAGTAATATCTCCTGACACCAGTGTATCAATCTTCAGCTGGCAAGTGAATACATATGGTCAGGGAAAGCCATCTACTTATTTGGGTGTATTTGACATCAATCGCTGGTATCATGCTCAAATGCCAGATTCACTAAGGTAGATTTTTATTAAGTTGTTTTCAGTGTCCTTACAAATAACTTAATTTGAATGTTGGTATTGAAATTATATATTTGCTTCCTTAAAGGCCAGAAGAATTCCTTTATAATTGCCCCTATTTTGCCTTATGGTCATTGGATACTGTAATAAGTATGACTTCTCCAAACCGCATTTTGGATATTCTGGTACACGAGCGGAGTTTAAGTCGTGGAGTTCCTCCTTCTTATCCACCGCCTGAGCAGTTTTTTAATCCAAGTACCTATAACTTTGGTAGGTATTTCACTGTTTTTAATAAGGATAAGTTTAAGAATTGAGGTCAAATGTCATTTACTGGTTCTCTTGTTCAACGTTTGTCACTTAAAAATCAACAACAAAAAAAACCAACACATAAATCCAACGTGTGATTATGCTGTACCAACAAGGTACTTAATATCATGAAACACGCCGGAGGCATTGTGGGGTTTCTGTGCTTATATAACATAGCCTGTGAATTAGTGATGGTTATAAAATCACATTACTTTAAGCTGAAGGTCTTCAACCTCAGTAACACTAGAGATAAAATGTATATGTGCAGTAATGATATTTTTAAATGTTTGTAAATGAACTGGCAAAAAAAAAAAAAAAAGGCAAAAAAAACGGGGGGTACTCACATATTTCCAGATATATTTCTGTGTTAAAAATGTAAACTGGCTGTAATGAAATGGTGAGAGTATAGAATTCTAACAAACATTCTTTGTTTCTGCAGATGGTACGTGCTTGCTGAACTCTGGAGTTGTTCACATGACTTGCACTGGCTTCCAGAAGGAGGTGATCTTTTATTTTATCTTCATTGAGAATGTCAAGAAGTGTTTTCTATTGCACTGTTTCCACCATCAGGCCATTTTGTGGTTATTCTGCCCACCCACTCACAGAATTGCAGCTGCATCCTGCCAGTTTTAAGCAAATGGTTATGTTTTAGGTCCACTGTGGGGACTGAAAACTACCATTGACTACTTGTGAGCATGATGAAGGATTGGATGTCCGGAAAGGAAAAGAAAGCTGTTCTTAAGAACAACAATCCTGTAGAAGTCAGGGAAAGCTGTTGCTTCTTGATTGATACATCATACAGTCAGGGTTTTCATCTGTGATGGGAAGAAAAAAAAGTTAAGATGAAATGTCTTTTTTTTTTCCTTCCAAACTTGGACAAGTAATAACTTCTGAGCCACCACACAAATTGTAACAAGTCATTTTTTTCAGCTAGCTAAGCATTTCCAACATAAGTAGTTACATATCTCATTGAACACAAGTAAACATCTAAGAACTAAAGAACACCATCCCACAGAACTGCTTGATCAGCTTCAGCACAAACAACTACGGAAAGGATCTTCCAAAATGTGGTTTAAAAATGTGTTAGTTTTCATTTATATAGGATGTATTTTGCTGCAGTGATTAAGGAAAAGGAAAGGTCAACCTAAAGAAGCTAGAAAATACCTAGAAAAAATCCTGTAAGGGCTGATTTGAGTTGAACAGGATTTTTATAAACTGTAACTTAGTTTGGCTTCCATCTTCAAGACTACATAGTGATACTTAGATCACTAAAGCATGTTACTGATGCAACCTTCTGGGTAGTTTGTCAAAACTTTTTTTTTTTCCAATGATTATTTAGAACCTTCATGGTTAAATTACAATGATGTCTTAATCTGTAATTTTTGATTGATGTTTCAGACCTTGAATTTTTTGAAGAAATCTGGTCCTTCAATAAGTGAAGCCATTTGTGATAGCTACAATAGGTGTCTTATAGCTGGCTTGTTGTCTCCAAGACTAGTTGATGTCCAGCCATCCAGTCTGAGTCAGGTGAGTGCTTATCAGGAATCACGGGTGGGAGGAAGACCTGTGCGGTGCAAGGAGTTGGACTTTGTGATCCTTATGGGTCCCTTCCGAATTGGGGTATTCTATGATTCGTGTTGTCTGACAGGGCTGTGGAAACTCTAAGACCTGATAACTTGACACCCACTGCTTTTTATCTGCTTTATCCCACTGCAGTATTTACAGCCCCCTCTTTCATAGGTTTTCCATTTGCAGTACACCAACCGTTCTGTCATCTAAAGTGTTTCATGAGAAAGGGAGCTGTTGTGATAAACAGGCAGGGGAGAGCAGTCCTCCTACTGCCCTCATGTACTAGTCTCTTGGATTCTTCACTGGATTTGGGGAAGTATGTTGGGACAAGAAACAAACAGTCTGACAGCTGAAGGAAATTTCTTGTCAAGTTGGCCTGGCCATTAGACTGCTTATTTTGCAAGCATGATGCATAGTCTTAAATTCAAAATTGATGCTTTGATGTCAACTATAAATTGGAAATAAGTTGGGGATTTTTTTAATCATTGTTTGATTGTGAAAATATCACTCAGACTTGTGGATTTGAGCAGGGATTTCTTTTGGTTATTAGTTAAGACAAATTTCAGGATTATGGTCAAGAAGCTTGGTTTAGAGTTTTCTTTACCACCGTAAGTATTCTTTGTTGTTTCCTTGTCTGAAACAATTCCAAGAAAAAGATGGAAATGTCCCGTGTTTATTCTGACGTGCAGAGATTGCTTTGATCATAATGATTTTACCTAGAAGAGAAGCATAGTTTTGACTGTGTTCTAAAGAAATAAATAACAAAAACACAAACAAAGAGTAAATTCAGTAAAATGATATGAAGGATCGTTTCGCTTGAAGTATCAGAGCACCAGCTGCAGTAAACTACCCTTTAATATTTTATTTCTGTGCATAGTTGTTACCCTCCTAAATGAATCCCACTACGTTATAATGCACTTTTTGAACAGTTTAAAATAAAATCTAAATCTATTAAAATTTACAGTTCACTTTGTTTCTATAATTTTAGAAAATTAGAGCTTAATGTTCTGATGTTGAAGCTGCCTCATGTCTTTCCAGTCTAGAAAGCAGCTTGACCTTAGCTTCACTGCTTCTAGTGCAAACATTGCATATTAATGCATTCCTGATGCAAAACTTACATGCACAAAATGCGTAATGGATATTAGCAGAGGATGTTACCAAAAATAGTTAATTGGAGCTCAGTAAATTAAGACTATAATGCAGAGGCATGCAAATAGAGGTTAGAATTAGTAAGTTGAAATATCAGAGGAAAAGTTAATGTGTTCCTCAAACCAACAAGACTGTGATTAGAATTAAGAAAAGGGATATGGAATTAGTTGAGTATGCATGAAAAGACTTTTTGGTGTCTATATGAGTTTACACTTAGAAACACTAATTATTGATGGTTCAGACATCGCAACTGTGTAAGATGATCATTTTATTTTGCCTGTTGCGTTTAGGAGGAGCAGTTAGAAGCTGTATTGTCAGCTGCTGTCCAGACAAGTTCTTTAGAACTTCTGACTGGGTGCATTAAACATTGGACATCTGAAGGTAATACATCTTATGTTGACTTTGTTTTATATTTTTGAGTTTTAAGTTGTTCATTCATTCATTCCTTTTTGTTCTTTTTGTTTTTTAAAGAGCAGCCAAGTTCTGCTGCTAGTTTACGGTTTGTTCTTGAGTGGACGTGGAACAAAGTGATTTATACAAAAGATGAATTTGACCAAATCTGTGAGTATTACTGTAGTCATTTTGCAATCATAAAATTATCCTTTGAAATTGAGCATATTAAATAATCTGACTCTGTATGATATTGTACACAGTACTTTAAATGTACTTTGAAACTCTTGTTTGGAATTACACTATAGGCTAATGATTTAATATTTATTCTTGGAAAGGTGTTCCACTGTTTGATGGCTCCTGCAACTTCATTGACCCACAAACAATACAGTCTCTTCAGCACTGCCAGTTGGTTTTGAGCAACCTTAGCACAGTTTTGAATTGTTTCCTAGCAGAAGCACAAGAGCTTACTGAAAAAGGTTTGTAACAGTATTACTAAATCTTTCATATGTTCTATTGTGAAGTTCATATTCTCATTCAGGGTGACACTTGGGTTGTAGTTGTGGAAACATGAATTTTTGTTGGTTTTGATGCTCAGAAGACAAGTTTAGGTAGGAGAAGAGCTGTTAGTGAGAAATTGTGACTATTGCTTAATATGCATCTGTTCAGGGAAATGCTTTGTTCTGGAGTTTCGTGCAAGTGAGTAAGGGAGGTTACATTTAGCAAGAAGCTTTGTAAGCAACTAGACTGAAACTGCAACAATTATATATGGTAATGGTTAAAATTATTCTCTTTAGTTCTTAGCTAGCAACTCAGTTGAATACAAATACTGCATTACAAATTATAAAGGAAGCATAAATGAGTAACTTGCTAAAAGAAAAGTTGCTTAAGTTTCTGCAGTTTTTTATATTATAAATTGTTTGTGGCATATTGAAAAAATAAAGCTCTTTTCCTTTGTCATACTAAAAATCACTGCTGTATTGAAAACAGATGTCTTAAGAGTGTGTTCAGTAGTTCAGACTCTATTTTAATTTTTTTTTAATGTTAACCTTTTAGTAAATCTCTTGCTTTGCAGAGTTATTTTCTGTTGTGATTGTTTTTTTTCTTCAAATGAGAAAGTGATACAGAGATTTCTACCACATTGTTTTGCTGCTTTCCGCTTAGTATTGTGGAGTTTGTTTAAAAAAAGTTTGTTCTTTTTTTTTTTTTTTTAAGGTGTTACGGACTTGACAAATAAGCAGCTGGTAACTAGCCTCATTTCTTTGTATGCACAAGTAGTCATCTGGTTCTGTCGATCCAGTCTCCTACCAGAGGGTTTAGGTAAGCTTCAACTGTAATTCGTTTGTAACAAGGAAACTGTCCAGTGATTCCTGTAAACATGTTTTTAGCCATAGTCTAGTAAATGTTTCATCAATAACAAATAGTGTTGTTTCCATGATAGTATATGCTGAAGTTCTGTTGGTGAAATAGAGATTTCAGTGTTTTTTCAAATGTGTTGTGTAGAATAATGCAGCCAGTTTCTTTCCTGCGTGTTCTTTAAAAATAGCAATAAGCTTTTGACTTTAGGGAGGTAATTTGGATCAGTAACATGAAATACCTAGTATTTTAAACATTTTTTTAATAGGTGGTTTTACTGTTACAGTACACGTTCTGAATTTTACATCAACGGTAAACTTCAAGTGACAGTGGAGGCAAGAAGGAATTGTCTTGTGCCTTCTGTTCTAGTAAAGGCAGAAACAAAGTTAGTTTCTTTCAAAGCTGAAGGCTTGCTTATGCTTCTTGATGTGCTTCTTGATGTTTAGCTTTTATGACCTTCTGTTTAAATTTAATACAATACTACTTTAACTTGCTCTTGCTTTACTGCCTGTAGATGATGATATGCACTTGTCTAGACCTTTCTACAATTATCCTCTGATTCAGAGCTACTATACTGGTCATCGACAGAAACTTGAGCGTTTATCAAGGTAAGGTTTACCAGAGAATTCTGGAACACTTCCACTGAAAATTCAGAAGTTAGTGAATAGCTTTGATATCAACAGTTGTATTTGCTGTGCTTAATGCATTTGTCAGCAGTACTCAATTCTGTGATGCACATGTTCTGTTGAATACAGAGGCTACTTTCCTGTGCTAAAATGTGTGTGTATACTTCTGCTTAGTACCAGTCCTTGTTTTTTTATAGTTTAAGGGAAAATGATGAGGCAATAGTTATGTTTATTGTTCTTGTCATTTTTTTTATAAATGTCAACCACAAAACACAATACTCACAAAACAATTATTTTGGACATAGAATAAAGCGTGTTTTTGAAAATAAATTAAAAAAAAAACACTTCTGTTACTGACTGGTAATAGATGGTAATAATTGTATTGGCCTAAGTCTCCTACTCACAAGTAAAGCACACATTTGTGTGCTTTAATAAGATTGTCAGCTACAAGTAATTTTGACTTACCTAGCATAGTACTGGCTATTGGATAAAAATCACTTTTTTCTTTTTTTTTTTTTTTTTTTTGCTTTTGATCATTGGGGAAATTAAATGGCAGAAACAGTCAGTAGAAGACTGGTGGTCTATGGGACAATGTAATTTTAAAAAGTTCAGACATACATAACTGTAATGGTATGTCTATAGAAACATAAATGCTGCTTATGATGGTAAAAATTTACCTGTATGTCCAGCTTTCTGAAAATAACAGTATATTGTAGAATGGCTTGGGGACCTTAAACATCATCTAACTCCAACCCTCATTTTTCAGTAATAAAAGTGAGATACTGAAAACAAAATGTGAAATTTTCATTAAGTTGTGTATCAGTTGCTATATTGGAACACTCAATTAGAGGTATTATATTGCTCTTAAGAAGTTGTGGTGTTTTGATGCTGTTAAATTTCTTCTGTTAGTATAAGAATGATTATTTTTGGCACTTAAAAAACATTGTTTACAATTCCTTTAGTATGGTAAGTAACACAGCCTGAAACAGCCTCATTGCAGTTTTTAGTGTAATAGAACAACTTTTAAGATTCTCATTTTCAACTCCTATAATAATTGAATAGCACTTAATGAACATTTCTCAAACGACTCACGTATTTGCATGTATATTTCAAGTGATATTCACAGCGTTGTATGTATGTCTTCTTTCTTTGCTTTAGAAGAGTTGGCTGGTTTTTTTTTTTTTTTTTTTTTTTCTTAAACTGAAACAGAATTAGTGTTTTACTCTGTCCAAATCCTTGTTGCTTTTTGTTCCAGAGGAAAATGGGATTCTGACTGCTTGATGATTGATGGAATGGTTTCCCAGTTAGGAGAACAAGTTGAGAAACTGTGGCGGAGAGATGAAGGAGGAACTGGGAGATACCCACCTGTTAGTTTACACGTGAGTGTTATGCTCCTTTAAAAAACAAAAAGCAAAAAAGCAAACAAGAGCAAACGACTTACAGATGATTGGAGTTTTTTGGTTTTCTTAAACTTTAAATTTCTCATTTCAGGCACTGCTGGATCTCTATTTGTTAGAAAACATTGAAGAAAATGACAAACATGCAATTGTATCCTTTTTATTTATTTCTATTTTGTTTTCAATATGTGCACATAAATGTACTTAAATGTCATGTGGGTGCCTAATAGAACTTTTTAATTTACACTTCAAACACAGTGCAAGTGTGAAAAAATTCAGTTCAGAATTAAGTGGTAATCAGAAGCATTGTTTTACTTCTCTGTACTGTGGATGTTTTATGCTTTGTTGCAAAGTCTTTTCTGGTGTGAGCAAACAGGTGTACTAAAGAATTTTAAAGATAATAAGAAAAACAGTTTTTCTGGAAATGTATTTTTTTTAAAGCAGCCGTATCTGTAGTAAATGGCAGTTTCCTAGTATGATGCGCAAAAAGTGCTGCTTCAGAGGAAAAGGAAATGTAACAAGCTTATCAGTACCTTTTTTTTCCCACCAGCACAGCTAACAGCGATTGCTTTTGTTCTGTTCTAAGTGCAGGCACACAGAATAATAAACAGAGAGAAGGGAAAAGCCAATGTGCAGAAACTTAATATTTAAGCTGCTGAAATATACAGAATTGCTTTCTTGCCTAAGCAAACGGAGAGGGGAGCCAAGAGAGTTCACGTGTTTTAAAAGCTGTTGTACCTTACAGCTGACTTAGAGTATGTTCCTAAAAACACGTTAGAAAGAGAGAATGGCATTACCAAAGAATCATGCCATTTTAAATTCAGATTTTTTTCATTGAGAGCTAATACATTTCATAAGGATTTACTTTGTTTTGCATACTCTGGAAATGAGGAAATAAACCAACACCAGGGAATTTGTAAGCCTTGAGTGTTTCAATGTTTTGAATGTCCATCTGGTAGCTCTTCTGACTAAACAGTGGTCTGAGTTTAAAACTGAGATATTTAAATATCTAAAGTTAACTTTTTTTGAATACCTTACCGAAATTTCTTCCTGGTTATGTACTCAGGATGCAATTTTATGGTTCAGTATTTGGCTTTCTTTGGTTTATAATAGCTTAAAATGGCAAGACTAATCCATTACTATTTTTCTGCTTTCTAATACTCTTACGTTCTCATTCATTACAATATTTTTAAGAATAATGGGATACATTTTTAATCTCAGAAATATATTTGCCTTAATCAGATACTTGATATCAGACAATTTACTTGCTGCTAGATATCATGCATTCCATTCCGAATAAAACAGAAACTTCCATTGACTCCTTCCCAACTGTTTTTGCTATCCCCTGGGGTCTCGTTAGGCTTATTCAAGGTTTTTGGCTTCTGGATCACAATGATTATGAAGTAAGTATGTTACAGTTTGATTAGGCATACATTACAGTACAAAGCTATAAACTAAAAAGATTTTTTTTAATTGGTGCTGAGCTCATTAACAGTTGATAAAGGAGCAGAAGCTATTGTAATATTGTTACGATGCTTTCAGCAATAAATTATGCTTTGAAATTTGGTTTTTATTACTTTGATGGGAAATTGATTACAGAAGAAATCAACATGAATAATGCTTGTTGTTTAAATTTTCAAAGCCATTTGTTTAAGTCATTTTTAGCTGTTGAACAGTTTCTCAAAAACAATGTTTTGGGTATTTGAAATACTAAAACTGTGATCATAATAGTACGATTCAAGGCAGAAGATTGCAAAGGTGACTTTTGAACCTTATTCATGTTCTTTCTGGTGCTGAAGTTTGTTCTTTGCTTTTCATTATGTTAATATAATCTGGGAGAATAACTTGTCTATTCAATAATGTAGTTATCAAATTTCTATATACAAATATTACTTTTTATTAACCTAGAAATGTGCAAGTTGAAGTTCTTTTAAAACAATTCTAGATGGCTAACATTTTTTTGTGTGCAAATGCTTAAACATTCTTATTTATATTTCCTGTATCAAATATTTCATTAGTACTAGTCATTATACACCTTCACTATTATTTAGGAAGCTTTTGAGTGCTTTTATTGCAGAAGTGATTATTATCTATCTTAATAAACCTATTTTCTAACTTTTACAGAATTCATTGGCCCTTCTGTTTCATCCAGCTACAATCAAAACTGTGTCATGGCAACATATGAGAATTATTCAATCGCTTATGTGCCAAGGAGAGCATAGGCGAGCCCTCAAATACATGCAGATGATGAAGCCATCAGTCTCAAGCAGTAGTGAAGTGCAGCTTTTTCTCACTGTGTTGTTGTCGAATAGGTAAAGAAATATACGCCACGATGTTAGTATTCAAGTGTGGTGAAAGGTGGAGAACTAGTGATGTAAATCACTGTCACTTCAGTTTCCTTTAAGTGTTCAGTACACAGTTTTCAGACATCTTTTGGATTATGTGATTAATACTCTCTTTACATGTTATAAATTAATAACAGGTGCATGGTGGAGGCTTGGAGTCTGTTGCAACAACATAGCACTAAGTTAAATGTAGAAGAGCTGTTAAGGCACATGTATGAAATCTGTCAGGAGATGGGACTAATGCAAGATTTACTGAAGCTCCCTTTCACAGACACTGAACAAGTAAGTGTGGACAAGAAAGAAGTCTTAATTACATTTTGGAAATGATAAGAGGCAGAATCATAATAGTTTTCTGAAATGTGTTATTTCTCATAGGAGTGTTTGGAGAAGTTTTTGCAGACCAATGGTGGTGTACAAAATCACGAATTTCTTTTAGTTCACCATCTGCAACGTGCCAACTATATCCCAGCACTACAGTTGAATCAGTCAATGAAAGTTAATCTTATGGTAAGCATAAATGTTCTGTCCAGGGGTGCAAGTTTCTTTAAGGCATTACTATTTTTGATGGTACTTCATAAAAACCTTGGTTTTTTATTGTTCAAATATGGTTTAAGTGTTTCTTATACCATTCTTTTGAAATACTAGGAATAAGTTTCTACACCTTAAGTTGCAGCTGAACCTAAAGGTTAAACAAAATCTTTCACCGAGTCAGAGCTATTTTGTGAACTTATAAATTGTTACAGACCGGTTGACTCCACTTAAAAGTTTGAATCTGAGGAATCTACCTTTTGTAACATAAAGCTGTAAATTTAAAATTTCACTGTAGTCCTGCATTACAAAAATAAATTTTTACCTAATTCCTAACAGTCTAAAGCAAATTATTTTTGCTAAAGAAAAGTGTCTTTCACTGTAAATGGTCTGGATAAGGCAAGAATATAGGAAATGCTTAAGCTTAAATAGTGTGTACACAGTGTATATGTAAGCTTAAATACTGTTTATTCAACATCAAGGGATTTTAACCCCTTGAAGAACTCCAGGTCCAGAAACTAATGAATGAATTCTGTATGATTGCAAGAGTGTTAATTCAGTGTAAAGTATTCAAGGATATGAGCAAATTACTGTGAGGTGCTATAGGGCATGGTCTTTGTTTGGTTTGAACTGTTTTTTGTATGCATGTTGCTACTACAGTAAATATCAGCCAGTCTTGCTACTTAGTTGTTCAGATATGTATGTCACATACATATTAACATAATATATGCATATTAACATATTAATAACATAGGTTATTAGAAGTTGCTTTGATCCTTTCTGTGGAATGAAGAATATGTTGTATGTCGTCTCTTGCATCTTCCATGCAACTTTGTTTTTCTGAGAGCAGCCTGGATGCATATCCAGATGTAAAATTTTATTATTTTTTTTTTAACTTCCTCAGTTACAGTATGAGCTCTGTGATTCCACAATTTCCATTTTACCTCTAGTATGAGAAAAATCAATTTTTATCTACCTTCTGTTTCTTAAAATAACTCAACATTTCACGTGTCTATGTGAACTTCTCTTACAAATCTGTGATGCGTATGATGTTTTCCAGGACCTTAATTTTGCAATGAATCAAATCTATTAGATGGTATTGGAAGTTCTAGGTCCTGCATTTGAAAACTTACCTGTCTGGAAGATGTGTATAGGTAGCTTTTTCTTACCTGTTTGAATATTCAAATTATTTTGTCTAACATAATTTGCAGGTGCCTTGTATATAAGGACATCTCAGCCCTTGGTTTTTCAGAAAACCAAGGTCCATTGTTACTCTTTGGTAAGCTATTTGAGAGTGGGAATTGCAGGTGACAACATGCGTGGCACATTAAGTTTGTACAGAGTGCCAGAACTCCTTCAACTTAAGTTTGTAGGCTCATTGTTCTGGAAGTCTTCCGTCCGCTTGCTAAAAATATTAGGCAGAATTGGTGTTTGCTGTTGGGTAGAACTTGCTGTTACATGCAGTGGATGCATTTTAATGCGTCTTTAGAGGAAATGTATTCACTAATTAGAATAGCACAGATTACAATGAACTTTTTGTAATTAGTTAACTTTTTATAAACTTTTTCCTTTACTCTTTTAATTTATCAGCATGATTGTGATCCTCGCTTGAGAGAGAGAGCAGTTACCAGAAATTCTATATTAGACCAATATGGCAAGATCCTTCCTAGAGTTCAAAGGAAGCTGGCTATGGAGAGAGCCAAGCCTTACCATTTGCCTTCTTCAGTCTTAAGAGAAGGTAAATTTTGGGGGGAAAAGTGTAATGGACAACTTACCACCACTTGGATTACATAAGGCTAATATTTTTTCCCCTCTTACTTTACAGTATCAAGACCAAAGCCATTATCAACAGTAGCAAAAAAAGCTAATGCAGAAAGTGTGCATACAAGAGCAACTTTCATCAGTGATGTGTTGTCCAAAATTGGAGAAGTATGGGTAGGAAATGAGCAGAAAAACA